>NC_141618.1:25299370-25455308 GCF_047967505.1 Dipteris shenzhenensis | reverse complement strand
CTGGTTTAGTCTTGAGCTTTAATTTGACAAAAACTCACGATGAGCAGTGGTGGCTTTCACGTGCCTCAATTGCTAAAGGTCAGAATTTACCATGACTTCACCCTTCCTTTCCTTGGATTGCCTTAGCACATGGATCATGTTCAGTGATAGTACTGCCCCTGGCACCATTGGATCGAGGGTTGTAATCTATGTCCCCCTTTTTTGGGCACATCTATAATGGCAGCATGTATATGCCTAAAATGTGAGAGAACTCGGATTCTTCATCTAGGTCCTTGCCTGTGGCTTTCTTACTCCATTCTTGGAACAAATTGATTGATGGCATATTTTGAGTGGTATTATCTGATTCCACTATGAATAGGTCCCCTGACATAGGGTGGGGCTTCCACATTTGAATGTCAACCCTCATGACATGCTCATCTTTTTGTAAACATACTCTATTAGAGCTCAAATCATGAATCAATCCTATAGTATGCATGAAAGTTCTACCTATTATGATGTCATAGGAGTTGGGTTGGTTGTGGAAGTCCATTACCACAAATCACACTCGATAAGTAAAGTCAAAATTTCTAATCTTAATGTCCCTTAGCACTCCTACTAGTTGATCTATAGCACCATCAACTAGTTTGATCACAAGGGAAGTGTTGTCCATTTCAGGTCATCCCCCCTTTTCCCAACACTTGCAGTAGTGTTCTTATCATGGTAAAATGTGGGTAGCACAACATTTGTGTCATAGCTCTTGATATACTAACCCAATTTGATACCTTAGGAAGATTTTGGTCATCAACTGGGGATTCCACAACTTCTAGTTCTGATGGTTCTTGCATCTCTATTTGCCCTCATCCAATCAGAGAGATGCCTCCAAAGAGTAGGGTTTTATCTTAATAATGCTGCGATGGGAATTCTCACCTCAATTAAGAGGAACTCAACCATATTAGGTACATCTCAAGGCTGCATGAATGGCTCAATTTATGGCTCTTCAAATCCATAGAAATACATGTTGTCCTCTTCTTTTACTTAGTGCCATGCATGGGCTTCCTTAAACATTTTGTGCCTTAGGAGTGACCGACCTGCTAATAAGATCTGTGTGCCTTTCTCTTCTACTCTCTCAAGCACATTGGAGGCTTTAGAGGCTCTATTAGCGATTTGGTAACTAGGGTTAATGGTGTCTACCACTTCACTTGCCTGGTATTTACCATGCCCCTTAGGGGTTGTGGGTTTCCTATGGGCTAGGATTCCCCAAGTTTCTTCCCTCACCATGGGTGATTGATTAAATATGTTACCATTGGAGGAAGCACCACTAGATGAAGGAGGGTGGTTGTGTCGTCATTTGACCCATTTTGAATTATCATTTTATCATAACCCTTTTCCACTTTAATGGCACCCTTGTTGGTTGCCTCTCTAGACTGAGATACGCTAGCCTTGTCTCTTTTAGCCTACTTTACAGAGTTCCTTACTGAATCCTTTAGCCTAGGCACTTGCAATTACATTCAAGGATACCAAGATACGTGGCCTCTGTTAATACTTAATGGTGGCCCTAGGGTCAGTAGTAGTTCTGGGTGGCCTTTGCATCAAGAAATCCTTATAAAGATGATTCGCCCTACCACCATATCAACATAATGGTGTAGTTGCATTGGATGTGGTTGTAGTTGGCATGGTTTGCATCCTTGTAAGGGCAATCCTTTAAAAAGTGAGGCCCTTGGCATTTGAAACATGTAGGTTGTTGATCACTCACTAGCTCTATGGGGGCCTTGATATATATAGCATTAAATAGATGGTTTTCTATTCAAGGTGTTCATATTCCTAGCTTTTTGAGAAATAGGAGCCATTTGGTAGACTGGGTTATATGGGTCGTCCTGCATACATGATGACTTATGTAGCTAGATGGACTTGTAAAGTAGTATCATATTAGGAATATTCACTCCTGTTGAGGGTGCGATCTGGTTCTTCCCAAGCACTGAGCAATTCCTCCACTAACACTTGGTTCATAAGAGTGATTCAGGGGGGGGGGGGGGGGAGGGGGGGGGGGTTTTGAGGTCCTAGTGTAGGTGGGGGTAACAAGTGGTTTTGAGCCCTAAATTGCCCTTGGTTGTTGGTAGGAGTGGCTCCTTGTATGGCTAAGTGTCGATAGGATGGATTTGGAGGTGCAGATAATGTCAGAGGTGGCCTTTTTTGGTACATAGGATGGGGAATTGTCTTAAGATATCAACACTATGATATTTCATGATTTCCCCGTGCGCAATGAGCATGATAGAGTGTGGGCCTTACCCTAAGGCGAGGTCACTCATTGGTAGGTGCATATTCCACACCACACATTATCATGTCTTGAAAATAGGTAATGATTGATGGGGGGTTTCCCCCATTTATCGTCCTTTCAATTGTTGGCTTGGTTGATTTAGTAGATTGGTGGCCAACTCGTCCATGTTCATACCTCTAGCTTGTTGGACCTGTCTCCTTATTGGTTGTGCCTCTCTCCTTAGCTTCACCCTAGTTGGTGGCTTTCATGGTGTGTGATTCCTCCAAAGAGGCAGATGAGGTTTCCCCCCTTGAGCCTCCTCCTTCATATTGTCACCCAAACATATTTTAGTCTTGCCAAAGGACATGGGATTCATTGCAAATAGGTGAATGTGAAGCTTAGAGTCCCATAACCTTATAAGGAAACAAGGCGGTAGCTGTGCATCACTCATTCTCTCATGAGGTTCACATGGCAAGTTCAAGTGCTTTATCATGGCGATACAATCGTGAAGGGATTATGCCCACTCATATAGCTAGTTAATCGTGCTCGACTTGGGGGTGGCCCTTTCTATGCCAAAACTCGGAGCATCCCAACGAAGGACAAAATTTCACATTTCTACTTTAAGAAAAGGCATATTATGATATGTTACTAAAACCATGTTCCTAAGAGAAACTATATGTTTATAGTTGATTACAAAAGAGGCCCACTTTCACTTCAAATGAGAATGTCTATTGTCTCCATAGATCTTGGCACAAAGATGGAGAACTTCAGCTAACAATGAAATGATGTTAGGCATGGTGGATACTCGGATGGAAAGGATTTGAAAAAACCCACGTGTAGAGTGGGTTTCTCATAGAAAATCCCCTCATAACCTTCTATTTGATAGGGGAGTATACTTGAAGAAAACTTCTCATAACCCCTCTTCATGGGTGGTTTCTCCAAAGAAACTCATTTGAAGGAAGCAGTTTCATCATGAAACTACCTTGGAATTTAAATAAATTCTCTCATCACCCCTCTTCATGGGGGGTTTCTCCAAAGAAATCCATTTCTAGGAAGCCTTCCTAGGTAGTTTCGCCAGTAAAACTATCTTGGACAACATTTTTAAAAATGTCATAACTTTCGCATATAATGTCCAAATATAGTCATTTAGCCACTCAAATTGAACGAAAAAGGTCATTTGAGCACATCTACAAAGGTATAAGCTATAAATTATATCATTTAGGGTCTTAAATTCTAAATTTAATTTTTAAGAGTATCAAAATAGTCATTATATATATTTAGTCTTAGTTGATTTTTCACTTTTTAGTGAAATAATTATTGATTCTCATTGATGAAGCCTTTGATGAGAGCCACAAAAAGTGATAAGAAAATAAATGGACAAGAGGTAAAATAAGGTATGGTTTGATGGAAGTGCGGTATTTGATTATTGGGTTATCGTTTTTGCCTTGGTTTTTCATGCTTTCTAATTGTACTTACTTAATAGAATAGATAATCTATAAAATTTGTTCTACTAAACACTATTAAACACTTAGAAATAGCCAACAAATTGCATTCTACTAAACACTCCAAAATGATAATGAAGAGATAAAACATATAAAATGAATTTCTAGGGTAGTTTCTCTACTAAACAGTCCCTGAGTGTATTGCTAATCTTGAATTGATCATAAAACGTTGCTTGTACATTTTTTCTCAGAGGAAATGCAACTCTCTTCACTTGGGTCTAGTGGACCAAGTCCCACTATAAATGATTTACGCAGTGTATCCTATTTAATTTTCTCTTTTGGATTGAGAGCCCTTAACATTATCTAGCCTTGCCATCCAAGCTCAACCCAAAGACCTTAAATTTATCTAGGTCTCCAACATCCCCAGTTTTTAACAAATTTCTAAGTCAAACCTGTCCACATGGGATATTGGATCTCTTTTGCCTAGGAATTTAGTGATTAGTTTGGAGATTGTGATCAATTTACTCCTTGAAAGGTTAGTCTCCCTTCCTAAAAGGCCCCACTCCCTAGTGCTTGCACTAGGATCCTCATAGCCTCATCTAAAGGCACCATTTATGTTACAGGAGGATTTATGGATTGGGGAGGCACTATCCCATACATGAGTTGTCCAAGTGGAGGGTTCCAAAACTTTGGCAATCAGACAAAAGTAAGGTTTGTAGATCTTGATCCACAAGGCACTGGAATTGGGCCACAAGGCTCACTAGGCCTTATTGTAAGGTTGTATCGCCAGTACCTTAGATATTGGCATATTTACACCAAGCACAGGTCTATATGGAATAGATGACAGATATGGAGTACCTTCTAGGCCTCCTTCCCAAGTTGGATGTGGTGAAGGTTGGGACACCATAAACCTAGGTAGTGTATCCCCCACTCACTCATTTGAATCATTCATCTATGTTGCTAGGCCTTGTGGCCGTAATTTGTTGGCATTCTAGGATCAAAGGTGCCATTGAATGAGGGTTCTTTCTCAAAGAAACGTACTGCATGCGGTGTCGTATTACTCACCGATACAGTGGGAATTTGTGCACTCTCTGTGTGAATATGTTAGTTCAATTAAGTCAACTGATGATCCAGGTTCTATAATTAGCCAAATCCTATTGACCCCATAATTCAGCGTGGCACTAATATATAGATAGAGCTACACACTAAAATATAGATAACCCTACACGTTGAAATAGAGCTAATCTTGCGTTGACTTTTTGGGAGCTAAGATGGCACAATTAATGTGCCAGCTGGAAGTTAGGTCTAATTATCAGAGGTAGGTATATCAGACCTAATTAGCATGGCATTGAATTAGGTGCTATCCCAGTGTGCTCCTTCTTGCACAATCAGTCAACTATTTTTTTGGAATTTTCTTGGTTTTTGATTATTTCTATGTAGGCTTTGTTGGCCTAGGGGAGTGCTACACTCGATATAAACACTACTCCAACTTGTAATCTCACTTTTTAAATTGTTTCATTCTTTAAGTTCCATCTAATTTCAAATTAATATGGTTTCACTCTTCAGGTGCAAGCTCAAACGTCCCATTAATAGAGGGAAGCGGTGATGATGAGAAGGCAAGTCTCGAGGGATTTGGCTTAGACGGCTTCAACGAGGGCCAGGGATCATCAGGCGAAGGTCATGAGGGCCAAGGATCAAGTGAAGGTCACGAGGGCCAGGGCAACGATGATGACTCCGACGAGTCGGATGAGCAGTAGCAGTAGCAGCAGCAGCAACAGTAGTAGTAGTAGTAGTAGTAGTAGTAGTAGTAGTAGTAGTAGTAGTAGTAGTAGTTTTTGTCTGTCGGCTACGAATGAAGAAGATGCTCGTGCAAGCATTTTTGTGCATAATATTAGGAGGAACATGAGATGATAGCATCAATGCTTATAAATACTACTTAAAAATGGCTTCCTAATATCGAGCTAGCATCCTTGGTAAAAATAGAAAAAAGTGAAATATTATGAATAGCGTGAAAGGATGTATTGATAAATATCTGAACGTTGGGAAAATGGGCTGCTAACAGCACACAATCTACCCGCTGGATTTTGCTGGTAGCCTAGCCTAGCATAGGCGGTCATATACATCATCATCTAGCCATGACATGCAATTAGATGGTTGCCATGATATAGAAAGCTACGATAGCAATGACATTTTTTCTGCCGCTTGTCGTGAGCTTGATGAATCCATTTTGCAAGGGGTCCCTCGGCAACCCAAGATTGTCATAGATGAGATTGATTGCTTGGAGGAGGAACATAGAGTTCCCAAGAGTGTCATTCACGAGATGGTCATATTGCAGAAGGAACTGTGGGAAGGCCTTCAATAATATTATAAGAACCCACAGTTTGTGAAGTATGTTGTTAAAGGCTCCCATTGTGCGAAGTGTCGAGCCCTTGTCCTGGAATCCTTGTGTAAATATAAAGTCCTTCAAAGGTCTTAAACTTGATCTCTTGGAATCTTGGATATATATTACCTGGGACTTTTTTAGGGTCTGACTACCCCTCTAATATAGTCGGCTTTTCAATACAACTAGAGCTAAGTAGTAAATTGTCTTTGTATTTATCCATCCTTAGATACGATGGCGGTCTCTTTTCAAAATGTAGAAGAGTAAAACTTGGTTGTATACTACCCGGGTATATAACTTTAGGGGCTCACTATACATTTGGATTTTCTATATAACTTCAGTTTTAAAGTAATAATTTGCCATTTATCCATCCTTGGATACCTCTTTTATGATTGCTTCACTCAACTGGACTTTATAATTTGAAAATGTTGCATTTAGTTAGATTCAAAGGTTCTATTTTCTTATGGCTACTTCACTCAGTTGGACTTTATAAGTTGAAAATGTTTCCCTGAGTTGGACTTTATAATTGATGGATATTTTCCAATAATACAATAAAATTCTATAGCTTGCAATTCATATAGGATTTGTGGTCGGTGGCTGAAATCTGATAATAGATAAAGAGAGCTAGCCTAAAGGGGACTGTTTTAGTATAGCACTTTGCAACAATACGATCCATTTTAGGATAGCAAGGCGGTAGTGTAGGATAAGTGGTCGCCAACGTAGTGGTTGGTTGCACACTAGGATATTAATTGCCACCAGTGCAGTGGTCAGGCAATTCGTTTGTTTAGGATTTGTGGTCATAGCCCAATGGTTCAAATTTGACAATAGTTAAAGAGAACCAACCTAAAGGGGACACCATAAACACATGCATTTTCTAATATTTCACCAGCCTGGTGGTTGAAATCTAACAATAGTTCAAGACAGAACTAGCCTGTTTGTGGGAGCTATTTTCCTTGTGTGCAACCAAAGAAAATGCAATTAAATCCCATGACATGCAATTAGATGACTAAAAACAAGCACGGTGGTTGTTTAGGGTATACTAAAAACAAGTGTGGGTTTAATCTATCATTTGGGATTTACAAAAACAAGTGTGGTGGTTGTTTGGGACACATGATGAGGATCCAGGTGCCCTATAGACTGCACATTCATCAAGGAGAAATGGGCGTCAATCCCCATGGAGCAATGCTCCAATACGAGCAGGTCTCAAATCATTCACAGCTTGCCTGCACAGGTCAAATCCTATGTGTGTTTGGCAAATTGGTAACAACAAACATTCATGTCTTTGAGTTTCTTGACATACCAGGGCTTCCAATGCTCAAAGCTCCTCTGCCCAATTGAAATGTCAGGATTCTGATCCATAAAATTGAGATACAATCCACTGTTGATCCAACATGCAGGCCCCCTTTTTGCACTTCTATGAGGAAAACAAAACAAAATACAATGTGTGCAAGAATGCGGTTTAATTAAACTAATCAAGCTACAAAAAAACCAAAAAAATTCAACCCTCGGGCTAGTTTAATACAATCATATATAATAAGATACTAGCAAAACAAAACAATTAAACCACCGCGTTGGTTTAGGACATTCACAATTTTAATCATCAGGCTGGTTTAGGACACGGTCACAATTTCAACCATCGGGTTGGTTTAGGACAGTGACTATTTCAACTACCGGGCTGGACAATAACAAGTATATTACTTTTCATTTTTGACTTTCACAATTAGAAAATAACAATATATTGCTTTTCATTTCCATACCAATATATTTCTTTTCATTTCTTTATTTCTATTCAACCACAATTTCAATCAGATACTGCTGTTTGACTTGAAACAGCACTGGGCTAGCTTAGGACAATCACAATCACATTAAGTCCAAGCCATCCCCATCTAGAAATTAAGTGGTATATGACCTAAACAATAGGAAATTAAATTTAACTAATTTAAGTACTAAGAAACACAGTAATTTCAACCATCGAGTTAATCAACAACTAATGTCTGTTCAACCACACTAGTGTTTGAGCTGAACCAGCCACGGTTGATGACGTTCCAACCACCGAGCTGGTTTAGTAAAATAACATTATATTGTTGTTCTATTGCAAAATATATTGTTGTTGCTTTCTGTTCAACCACTCTAGTTCAAGACAATCGCATAATTGGTGTTTTAGCTGAACCAACCACGGTTGCATGATGTTCCAACCATCGGGCTAGTTTAGGACAATCACATTAAGTCCATGGGGTGGTGCCTATGATGTAATGCAAAAGCCCCCACATGGGGTGGTGCCTATGATTGTGGAGTTCCTATGATTTAGGAGTTACCTCCATTGATGTAGGAGAGGTGCCACTGATTTAGGACACCCTCTCTCCATTTCTATAAAAGAGGGAATTCCCTCTCAAATCAATAGAGCATCCATTGCAACATCTTATGTGTTCTCATTGAGTCTTGCCACAATGCATCTATTCTTCCCCATGTTCCAACATTATGCATAACAAAGAAGTGCTCTGTATCTATATCATGAGATCGGCCAAGAGTGACCCTTCGCCTCCTAGGCGGTCTACGAAGGAGGTGATCTCATCAATGTGAAGCCCAAAGGTTTGTTGACTTTCTACTCTAGTAGTGGAAGCAAGAAGCCAAAAAAAGCTCCATACATTACAAGTCTGAAGTAATAATTATAGATTGTATTGACTCTATAGGTTTCCAAAAAGAATAAATCCAGTTGGGTAGAGAAATGATAGTGTACAAGAAAGCAAAGGGGCCAAGTCAAGAAGAACAATTCTATGAGGAGCAACATGCAACATATGGGTCAAAATCAAAAGACTCCATTGAACAAAATTAATGAAAGTAGAAAACACACCCATAGCTCCTCCTTTGCATTTTAAGTACATAAGAGCCGTAGGAAAGTATTCCTTCTAAAGTGATTTCAAATGGTGACTAGTAATTCTATTCCTTGTTTCTCTTAACAAGTCCTTTCCTTCATGCATGTAAGAAGTGTTATCTCTCTCAAATTCAAATAACTTAACATGTTTGCCTCATTTTTGCATAAACTATGCCATAATAAATTAGCTAGAAACTTTACCGAAATTAAAGAAAATATTTCTATCAAAAAATAAGTAACATACATTCATCATTACACAATGTACCAATTTCTTATCATACTCCAAAGGCATAATCACAAAAGCTCAATTACAGAACAAAGCCACAAAACTTGCAAAGGTAAAGGCTAGCTAGCTAGCAAAGAAGGCAAATGGGCTGCCTATTGAGATGGCATCGCATTGATCAAAGACTTCAAAGCAAAATCAACAAACCCTCAGTCTATAACTGATGTATGATCACAATTTTTTTCCTTTTGTTGTTAGCTTTACTGGTTGAACCAGTTGTATTTGGAACTTCAAGTTCTTATCTTGTCTTTTGAGACATAATTCAAAAACCTTTTTTTGCTCGAATTAAAAAAAGAAGGCATATCAAGAAGCCCTCAAGAACGAGTGTCTCTCTTCCTTTACCCTTTATACATTTGCATAGCAATGGAGACCATATGGCACTCAAATCATCTAACCATGCCACATGAATTTGTCAAGAAGGACGTGCGAAGGGAATTTTTCTTAAAACATGAGAGCTAGAGAAATGCAAATTGAATAAACCAACAATTCTCGATGCAAAAATATTTGGAAGATTATGGATAGTGGATGTGTTTTTGTGCCCCCTTGCATGCTTATGCTATTTCAAATATGATCCCCCTAAGCTCATTATTCAAGACAAAGTGTGTTGGTACAACAAAATTCAATCATCATGCATATGTGACTTACTTTGTGAGTCTGTTTGTAGTGGTTAGTTGTATTCAAGTAATAATATCACATTTGTGTAAGATCATCAAATTCAAGTAATGCATCCTCTCTTGAGATTATTATTACACCAACAACTGGACAAAAATCTTGCAAGGCTAAGCTATGAGAATACATTAATAAGACCTTCAAAAAAAGGTTTTATTGATTGACATTCCAATTTATAAAGGCATATCCATGTGTGCATGCATGCCCATTAATTCATTAGTCAAATGGCCATGGTTTCAACAATTTGGGCCCTATAATCATTGATAAAATTGGGCACTTCCAAAATAGATGATGAATAGAGTCTGCCACTTGGCAACACAAAGGATATAGGGGACCTCAAACCACCTTGTCAACCTACAACTAGCCTTACAACCCTTACAAATGATACTACTTCTCCCCCACCAAGGCCGAAGCTTGGTCCAAATTCCATTTGGCATTGAGCAAAGCGACATGACTGTACAAATGTCCATGAAAAGCTTTACTCAACAAGCGTGTGGTGATCAAAGTGAAAGATTCGTTGCAAAGTGTGTGCCTCTCCGATGTTGGTAGTTGTCTGATTGAGTGATGCTCTCACTTGCTGTGCAACATAGACCATGGGCTATGTGCCCATGTATTTGGTTCTCTTTTTTAGGGTTTGACCAAGCCCTCTAATACAAGTCAGCATGTTCCCCTTTCAAAAGAAGAAAAAGAAGATTTCATAAGCTATAATAGTGAAAGCAGGTGACCATGTTAGGACCAGCTCGATATAAAATGGAGAGTTTTATGATGGTTGTGAGCCTGTGAGGCATGTATAAAGATATGGCACTCAAACATAAGAAACACTTCAATAATAGCCTCTTAAGCTGTCACATCAAACTAAAAAATTGCTGAGATTTCACTCACATTCATAGCATAGATTTATGATTTATGACCGAGAGTCATACATAGGCTATGATCTACTCAGTAACTCAGACCATCCTAATCTTAAAAAGAGAATCACGATCATTATGGAAACTATGAAACAAGATTGACGGAGAGGCATATTTTAAAAGCTTACGTCCACAACTTATTATTTCGACGCTCATATCCATGAATTCGGTATGTTGGCCTTGTTTAGCATATGATGCTTGCAGCCGTGTTGATTTTCAATTGGTATCTAACTTTCAAATACAAATTACGGTTAGAAAGATCCTTTGGACTTGGACAGCTCTTGTCGCATCTAAGAACCTCTGCCATTGTTCAAGGAATGTGTACTGGTGAATCTGTTTCACACAATTATGAATAATATGAATACCTTTTACGGTTTCGGTTTGTTAAACCGATCGTAAACTGAAGTATTAGGCAACTGATTCGTGGGTTTTCAAACAAAATGGACTGTAATACCTGATAAAAAGCAGTCGATTTGCTCCTTGCCCAAGTAAAGAATGTGCTGCTTCAGCTGACAAATTGGCAGTTGATTTAAGAAATGAGTTAATGAGGTACCCGGACTAATGGCTGCACAGAGAGAGAGAGAGAGAGAGAGAGAGAGTGAGAGAGAGACTTTGAAAGGGAGGGGAGCAGGAGCAGCAGAAGGAGGAGCCATTGCCATATTTCGTTCTTCCTTCTTCTCTCTCAGAACCTCTCTTTTTCCTAAAAAACTCACAAATCTTGACCTCTCTCAAAACGCTCAAGATCTCGTACAAAATATATGTGAACATAAGTTTAAGATGAATTCTCTCTCCTTGAGTCTTCTTTGTATCGAAACTTTCTACACATAGACGAACTCATGAGATCCGTAGATAGACAGGGACCCTGCTGATAACAGTCACAGATTTCTTGTTCACGGGAAAGTCACATTGAGTGGACATCACAGGCCAAGCCAATTCTCCAAAGATGAGGTTTGGCATAGGACTATGAGCAGTCACTCCGTTTAAGGTATCACCATTGTGGGATCATTGCAGTAGCCATGATGCCCGAAGATCCATCCTATTGAGCGGAGCAAAAAAAATGACAGCAGCAGATCTGCAACTTATTTCAGAGGCACCAGGTTCCAATGGACCCTGAGCCGGGGGCACGCAAAGCTCAGCACAATCTCTCTCTCTCTCTCTCTCTCTCTCTCACACACACACACACACACACACACACACACACACCTTTTTTTTTTTTTGGGTGAAATCTTTGATTGATTATATTATATGAGTAGCAACCTCAAAAAAGGTGCTACAATTACATCAACTGAAAATTTCAGTATATGCCAAAAAGACCTCATGATCTATGCAGCAGGTCTGCAAGCAATCAAAGAAAGATTGTTATAGAGAACACCTAAAAAAGCCAAACAGAGAGAAAGTAGGATCACCAAAGACTTTACAATTCCTATATGTCCATAAAGTCCATAGTGCCCAGTAGCGAACCCAAACAAAGAAAAGATGAAACTCCGGTCTGGATGGATGAAACCCAAATAGCCAGAAGAACTTCCCAAACGGAACAGATGGAAATCTCACTCGCAGGCGCTGTCGAAGCAGATCAAAAAACTCACGAGAGCACGGACAATGCCAAAGCAAGTGAGGCACAGTCTCCGAAGAAGCTGAACATCTATGGCAAAGTGCAGGTTCAATGTGTCGATGAGCTAATAGCTGTCCAGAAGGAAACACTCCCAAAACCAAAAGAACTCGCCAAAAGAAAACCTATTGCCGAAGCGGTACTTTATAGGCCCAAAGTTGCTGTAATCTTTTCCTCCATTTCCTCCACCACTTGGCTGGGCGATGCATTCGCCAAACAGAATCACCTCTCTCTGAAACCCAAGGTTGAGGCAAAAGGATTTTATACAATGCAGGTACATTAATCTGAGATAGCCTCAAAGGATGAGAAGAGGACCCTGGAGAAGTCAAAGTCCAATCTTCCAGCCGGTCCTGGAGTTCCAAAGGAGGAATCGGAACAAAAGGCGAAAGCATTGAAGTAATTTGTCGCCACAAAGGACGATAATGAGAGCCCAATCCATATGTAGTGGCTGCTAGAGAAAAGGGGAGCACAGTACCAGCATCATCTATAATATCAGCAACCAAGGTAATGCATTTAAACGAGACAAAGTAGGAACGTCGAGGTTCCTATAAAGCCAAGGGAGGCTGAAAGACTTTCGACCAGTGAATGCTTTCAGCTCTCAAAGAATTCCCAAGCAAAGATTGCCGTCCATTCCATTCCAGATGAGAAAGAGCATGCTTCCAGTCAAGAAGCAAGTGGGAGACAAAAGGGCATCCAAGCAAAGTGCCATCAGTGCAGCCAAAAAAGAAATCCCAATGATCGAGTTGCCAATGACCAAACGCAGAAATACTGATATGAGTGACCAGAGTCCTAATCATAAGAGCCCAAGGCTCATCACCTTGCAGAAGTTGCAGCAACATTTTTCCCCGGTGGGCAAGAATATGCACATGAATATCCGTGATGTTCAATCCACCATGCATCTTGAGAGAACAAATGTGATGCACCGAAAGCAGCCTGAGACTTTTTCTGCCATGTTTGGATCGCCAAAAGAGTTCCATAAAGACAGACATGAAAGATGTAAGATCTGCCTTAGTGAACATGATCAATGGCAAGTAAAATTGAATATATGCCACAAGGATGGACTGCACTATCCGAAGACGAACGTGCAAAGGCCAGGTTGCCAGTTTCCAATACTCAAGCTTTTTCTGAAGCTTAGCCAAAACCCAATCAGTTTGTTGTCGGCGAGTGAGTTCCCACCCTAAAGGGTACCCAAGATGACGAACAAACTGAGTGGGTGGAATGATATCCCCGGGCCATAATAGCCTATGCCAGTCTTTGGAATACAAAGGGAGCAGCTTAGACTTCTGAAAATTAACATGAAGACCAGCTGCCAAACCATAAACAGAGAGGGCGTGCATCAAGGCACCAAGATCATGGGGCGTATTCTTCGAGGTAAAGAAAGAATCATCAGCATAAGCTTGAGCAACCATGCTGCGATTAGCATCCAATTCCAAGCCATGAAGTGATCCTGTAGCCACAAGATGATCAATATATTGTAGCATAGGATGAGTAGCAATGGCATACAGTAAAGCACTGAGAGGGCATCCCTGGCGGACCGAACAACGAAGAGTCCACTCATCAGAGATATCCCCAGAAATAATGCAAGCCGCATTGCTATCTCTGTAAAGCCAATAAATAACCTGCTGCATTTTTTGTCCAAACCCCAAAGCTCGCATGGTTTGCGAGATGAAATCCCATTGAACTATGTCAAAGGCTTTTGCAATATCTACTTGCAAGAGTAGAACATCCTGCTGCGTGTATTTGGCATATTCAATCCCAATACAAGCATTGGCAATGTTATCTGTGATATGGCGACTTGGAACAAAGCCATATTGGGAGGGATGCAAACCATCATGCAAATAACCTTAATCCGATCAACCACCATTTTGGCAATGATCTTGTAAACGACTGGCATGAGCGTGATTGGCCTCCAATCACCAAGTGAATCACATAGCTGCTTTTTTGGAATCAGCTTGAGAAGACCCTTTTTCCATGACACAGGCATCTGCTGATTTTGCCATGCTGTATCTACCATTTGCAGCAAGGTGAATTTAAGAAGATCCCAGAATGCAATAAAAAATTCAACAGTGAGACCATCCCATCCTGGAGATTTCCATCTGCCACAGGATCTCAGTGCATCAGACAATTCCCTTTCAGTGAAGGGATGTTCAAGTTCCAAAGCTTGAGCATCAGACAGAATTGGATGAATATGCTGCAAAAGAAGCTGACGTGCAGACACGACCCGATGAGAAAGAGTATCCAGATGCCCAAAATGAGTGGAGAAGTGCTGCACACATAAATCAGCAAGCTCTGAACGAGATGTTGACCAAGAACCATCAGGCATCCGGATCTGACAGATATTGGCAGCCTGTCTTTTGTAGTGTAAACTCTTAAAAAATTGCTTGGAAGAGCAGCCTTTATCCAAAAATGCCCGTTGTCTGGATCGAGTTTCCCATTTAGCAAGCTTTCTGCGATCATTGGATTGAAGAGAGAATTGAGCCTGACATAAGAGCATGCTTTCCTCCCCCTCCTCACCTCTCCTCCCCACCCCCCTCGTGCGGCGCTGCCACACCCTCCCTTCCCCTTCCTTTCACCCCCCTGCGCTGCGCTGCCCCCCCCCCCTCTCTTTTTCCTCCTCCTTCCTCCGCCATCCCCTTTTGTCACCACCCTCTCCCCCCCCGTGTCCCCATACCTCTCCATCCCTCCTTCTTCCCTCCCCCACCTTAATCCCCCATCCCCGCCCCTTCTGTTTCCTTCCCCTTCCCCTGCCTCGGAGTGTTCGCAGTTAGTCAATGCGATATGGCGGCCACGTGCCCGAAACCGGTGGCCCAGACGGACCTCCCCCCTCCATCAGCCTATCGCGTAACATTGACAGAGCACCAGGTCTCCTTGGTGAAGCAGGCCGCCACGGACTTCTCCCAGACATCCGTTTATGGGAGAGTCATTGGCTACTCCCCTTCACGAGTAGACATCAGGGACTGGTTGCAGTCCACCCTCTACCTCGAGGACAGTCACATCGAGGAGGTTGCACTCATGGGACGTGGCATCTTCTGGCTCAAGCTCTCCTCAGCACAGGATGCGAGCGACATGGTCAGGCGATCCCCTACTTCTGTGGGTGGGAAGATCATCCTCATGGTCCCATGGTACAGGGGTTTCAGTGTAGCGGACTTTGATGCCCGCTTTCGCATTCCTCGCCATCCAGTTACCCTTATCTTCCCAGGTCTTGCAACCGAGCTTCGCCCGATCATCAAGGACCTGGGGGCGCACTTTGGCTGGCCTTATGCAGGACACCTACGTTGATGCGGCGGTAGCCCAAGGGGTGCCACATGTCAAAGTGGCAGTCCTCGATCCACAGAGCATCCCCTCAGAGTTCGAGATAGAGACAGACACAGGTGTGGTGAGACGCAGCGCATTCTGGTCACTGGTCGCCCAAACCAATGTTTGAGATGCCATGGCTTCGGGCACGAGGCGTGCTCATGTCCTCGCTTCACGGGTACAGAACCTCAGAAGACCCCCGTTCAAGCAACTCAGGATCCTCCTCACCAGTCAGCGACATCCCCTCCCGAAGGGGAAGGCTGGACGGAGGTCAAAAGAAAACGGAAGGGAAACAAAGCAGGCCCCAAAAAACCTGCCCATCTACAACAGAGTCCCCTCCGGTGGTCCCTACTCATCAGCAGCCCGGTAAGGGGAAGGAGAAGGGAAAGGAGAAGGTCAGCCAGCCTCCCCCTCATCCTTCACCCCGCCCTCCTCCCTCTCCCCCCTCCTCCTCGATTCTCCGACCCCCACCCCCTCCAGGATCCCCCTCCGCACCGGTGGTTTCCACTCCACTCTCTTCCTCGAGCATGATCCAGAGGGAACCCCCCCCCTCCACCTGCGCCACCTGCAGCCCCGAAGCCAGCACAGACCTCACCCGCGCCTATCCCTCCGGGCCCGGCGGAGGGGAGAGGCCCTTCCCCGCAGGTGGCCAGCACCCCTCTCTCTGGTTCAGACTCCTCATCTTCGTCCCCATGCCCAAGGGCTGCTCCTAGAGCTCTTCCATTGGAGTTTTATCGAGCAGGTCCTTGGGATTATTTGGATGCAGCGGGTATTGGCTCCTTCCCTGCATGCCTAGACATCAGCATCTTCTTCCTCCGCAAGGGGGCGGAGGGTAAGGTGTCCGTCCTTGCCCCACACGATGGTCCTAGCTATTCCTTCACTATCTCCAGTGAAGGGAATGAGCAATGGACGAATGACAATGTTTGGGAGACGATACGAGATCAGTCCCAGGAGCAGGTGCAGGACTGGATTGGTAGCAGAGCAGCGGAGCTTCTTCAGCAGCGGTGGCAGGAGGGTGATGTTCGTCTGCGTTGGCGCCACAGCGCCAAAGGTTTCCGACTCCTAGTCATTATTAGACCACCGCTAGAGTGGGCCTACGCGAGAGGGCTTCGCCCATGGAGGACCTCAGAGGTAGCGGGCTTCTACAGCATTTCCTTGGTAGAGGCGTCGAGCTGGTTAGAGAGAGCCTACCACCACAGGACGAAGGGCCTCTCCCCTCTGCTAAAGGTTTTAGAGGAGGGGTCCGATGATCCGGCCTCTCCTTCGAAACCTTCACAGAAGCGCCTTTGTCTCCACACAGGACATCCTCCGACCACTTCGACATCGACCGCAAGCAGACAGTTGTTTGTGGCCCACCTTCCCTCCTCATGAGTTTACGCATTATCTCTTGGAATGTCAACGGGTTCCACTCATTAGGAACCCGTGGCCCCAGGAAGATGGTGCTCAGATAGGAGCTCTAGCCAGCCTTGGTGGGAAGGGTAGATGTGCTCCTACTACAGGAACACAAGCTTTCGGCTTCTCAGACCAGTATTTGTGGGAAGGTCCTCACAGGACGCTCCCACACCTACTGGGAACCTTCGATTGGCGAGCAGGGGAGGAGCGGGGGTGTCTGTACCTCCATCGACGCTTCTCTAGTTCAGCATGTGTGTGGTTTTGGCACTCTAATCCCAAGACGTGTGCTTTGGGTGGGCTTGCATATTGAGGGATCCCGTATTGGCATCCTCAATATCTACGCCCCGATCGATCTCAGATGTAGAGCCGTTTTTTGGAGATCCTTGACAGACTTGTTGCCAGAGATGGACTCTTGGATTGTAGGAGGGGACTTCAACAACCTTGAGACCTTAGAGGATCAGCAGGGACGGGGCCCAGAGTTCCTCGGTATAGCTCAGGCAGAGCAGGCAGATTGGGACTCCTTCCTCTTCGCAGTGGGAGGTCGGGACAGCTGGAGCGAGCCTTCCTTTCGCAGATGGTCAGGGAGTCTGGACTTCTCTTGGGGTTACAGGAGGGAGGGAGGCAGACTTCTGGAGCGGCTGGACCGTTTCTATGTCAGTGATTGGGCGCTTGGCAGAGGACGAGAGTCAGGAGTGGTTCCAGGGCGACACTCTCAGACCATGCCCCAGTCATCCTAGTCCTGGACTCAGCCTCTCATTCCTCACCTCCACGCTCATGCCGGATCCCGGACTCCATCTACTCCAGAGCAGCGGTTCACAGCAGGATAGTGGACCTGTGGGAGCAGGATTGGGACCCCACCAGGGATATGGCAACACAGCTCAGGCGCTTGCTGAGTCTAGCCTCATCTGCCAGCAGGAGGCGATTCAGGTCAGACAGCAGTGTTGGGCACGGGAGAGGGGTCTCAGACGTGATCTCGCTTCGATTCAGCGGATGCAGCAGTTTTCTCCAAGCTCTGAGGAGCTCAGACAGCAGGAGGTTCGGGCCCGAGCCATGCTAGAGGAGATCACCCAGCGTCGCTCAGAGTTCTCATTTCATGCTTCCAAGTCCTTCTGGGCTAGGAAAGGCGATAGGATGTGCAGAGAGTTCTTCAGGACTCATGGACAGAGGTCAGCAGGGGAACAGCTCTGTTCTCTTAGGGCGCAGGATGGTAGTGTCAAGACAGATCCAGACGAGGTCCGGGACTTGGCGACAGATTTCTACAGATCATTATTCCAGCAGGAGCCCCCAGATCCTCGTGGCCGCATTTGTAGGGAGGAGGTGTGGAGATCTACACCGCGGCTCGTGCAGCCCAGCATGAGCGACGCCCTTCTCGCCCCTTTCACCGTGGCGGAGATGCAGGATGCAGTGAGCACTATTGATGGGCAGAAATGCCCAGGTGAGGATGGCCTCTCTAGAGCTTTCTTCACCACCTTTTGGGAGCAGATCCACCGGCCCTTGCTCGCAGCCTTCCAGCATATCTTCTCCAGCGGGCAGATGCCAGAGAGCCTTGCGACAGGCCTGCTTTGCCTCATCCCCAAAGGGGGGGACCGTCAGGAGATTAGACAGTGGCGCCCTATCACCCTCCTCCGGACCGCCTACAAAATCCTCGCCAAGATGATCAGTAGCCGCATCCGCCCCCTGCTACAGGACTTGATTCATGACACCCAGACTGGTTTTGTCCAAGATCGCAGCTTTGGACAACATCTTCACTTTCTCAGAGGCGACGGAATGGGCTCAGCACAGTGGCCAGCACCTTGCCATACTCCTTCTCGACTTTGAGAAGGCGTACGACAGGGTAGATTGGTCCTTTTTGGAAGGTACACTCTCGGTTTGGTTTCCCAGACGAGTGGATCAGAGTTATTGCTAGCCTTTACAGATCGGCCTCCAGTCGGGTTATCATCAGCGGCAGGATGGGGGAGAGATTCACACTCGAGCGCTCGTTGCGTCAGGGCTATCCGCTAGCGCCCTACCTCTTCCTATTTTTTGCAGAGGCCATGACCCACTTCCTTCAAGCCCTTACCACTGGTCTTCGCGGGATGCGTCTCCCTATTCGAGATGATGCAGAGCTTCTAGACTCCGAGTATGCAGACGACACAGCCCTATATGTGCAGGATGATGTCGAGTCACTAGAGCGAGTGAGACTGTCCCTAGAGATTTTTTGCCTTGCAGCTGGGGCGAAAATCAACTGGCATAAGTCAGTTGGTTTTCTTACGGATCCGAGAGCCAGCTCACAGTGGGGTATTTTCCTGGGGTTTCGCTGGATCCCTAGAGGATAGACAACACGTTACCTGGGATTCCAGGTAGACCTGGACATCACACCGGCTCAGCAGTTCTTGCCGGTCCTAGCCTCTATACGACGGAAGCTTGCTTTCTGGACCACGGCTTGGCTTTCCTTGGCAGGCAGGGCCCTTGTGGTCAACCAGGTCCTTCTTGCCACTGCTTGGTATGTGGCCTCTTGCTAGTGTTTCTCGAGATCATGTGTAGCCCAGCTGAGGAGACTGGTGCGGAACTTCCTATGGTCTGGTTCAGACGGTTCCGACACCACCAGAGCTAGGGTCGCCTAGCAAACGGTCATTCTCCCCCAGACAGAGGGCGGCCTCGGCATCATAGATCCAGAATTGCAGAGTCAGGCACTTCTTGGCAAGTTAGTCATCCGTGGTCTGACCCCAGGAGGGCAGACGTGGAAGCTCTTGCTACAGCATGGTCTCAGCGCGTGTACTCCCCAGAGAGGGGGTGTTTGGCAGCCTTCTATCCGATGGATCTTCACTTCAGCTCCTTTGACTCAGCCCCGTTCCCCCTTCCTCCGTAGCCTCATCTCGGTCTGGAGGAAGTTGCGACACAGCCTCTCCCAAGTTCCCCCTAGCTGCCGAGAGGAGATAGACAGACAGCCCCTGATCTGGAGCAGCCAGGTGACAGATGCTACAGGTCGCCAGCTTGGAGAGAGATCCCATATCCCTTGGGCACTCTGGGCGCGTGGGCCCGCGCACTCGCTCCGGGTTTGGAGGGACGTCTACAGCCAGCTGAGCCCAGGCGAGCTAGCAGCAGCAGTAGGTACGGCACGTGGGCTCCAGGCTCGGCAAGCGGAGATTGATGCTGCCATTCCTGCAGGTTGGAGGATTCCCATAGTCACCGGACAGCTCTTCCCGGGAGATGAGAGGTGGCTAGGACAGTTCACTCCACGAGGCGTTCCTTTGGTGGTTGCAGGCCTCTTCTCGGACTCCTCGGTACACTTCTTCTCCGTCACTGATGACAGTCGCCTACAGAGCAGAGAGGCCGTGATCGACCCCCAGCTTCCCTGGCAGCGCCTTCGCATTGTAGGGCTGCAAGGGAAGACGTGGCATATAGACCCCCTGATTATGCAGGACCAGGATTGGCGACTCTGGATATGGGAGGGCCGTTCCTTGACAGAGGTGGAGTGGGACCCAGGAGAGTGGCGCTGGCCACCATCGGAGACCTCAGAGAACCCTACCCCCTTCTTTTCTTACAGTGCGCGCACGGGTCGGCGTGCTCTTGGGGCTCTCCAGCGCGGGCTACCCACACAGGCACATAGGTGGTATGCCCAGGGGATATCTTTGGTCTTTCTTCGCACTTTCTGGAAGACTCTTTGGGCTAGCTGGTGGCCGAGGAAGATCTCCTACTTCCTTTGGATGGTGGCACACAAGGGGCTTCCAATTGGCAGCTGGCTGAGGCAGATGGGGCAGGAGGGGCATTGCCAGATGTGTTTTCAGGAGGAGTCGTCCCTGAAGCACTGCCTTTGGAGCTGCTCGCATGCGCAGACGGTTTGGAAGGGAGTCATGGGGATCCTAGCGAGGGCTACACCCGAGCTAGGACCGATCACTTGGGGAGCCGTTTGCTGGTGTTTGCTGGTGCAGCACTGAGACGGGACATCACTTGGCCTATGAGTTCTCTAGACAGGATCCTGTCTTTTTCATCACGCAGGCCACCTGGGCATACATGGACAGCTTCCCTTGGCATCTGACAGAGACAGATGCAGGAGCGATGCCTCGGCACCTAGTTTGGGAGATCATAGGGAGCATTGCAGGCTGGCATATCTGGACTTCCAGATGCGCGTAGACTGTAGGAGCTCAGACTTCTTCTGCTACCCAGACCCTAGCAGACTTTTGGAGCACGATCGTTCACACGCTCAAGGGTCAGTGGGATCAGATTCAGGGAGAGTCCCGGGCAGGGAAGGAAAAGAGACGACGCTTCCTTCGCGACTGGGACCACCGGAAGTTGTTCTTCCAGCACTCTACTCAGAGTCTCCAGTGGCATTACGCCCCTCCACCGTGGCTGTTTGTCCACTCTCCGACGATTATGCCCTAAGAGGCTTGTATTTAGCATTTTGACTCCTCGGGCTGAATCCGTTTTTGCGATTGCAGCCCGCTGGCCTTTAGGCCGCCTTGTACTCTCGCTTTCAAGTAATATAACTAGCACTACTTTTTGCACAAAAAAAAAGAGCATGCTTTCCTTTGAAGACAAAGGGCAAAGATGAGCAAGCTCAGTCAAACTCTGACAAGTAAATTTGGCGTGTGCTACACTCTCCCTTGTGGCTTGCATATAGGATTTGCCATAATCTCGAATAACTGCTTGCATCAGAGCAACAAAAGCTTGCCAGGCATAATCCAAACCAATGCGTATTTGATGAGAGAGAGGCTGAATAGCATCAAAGACCAAGGCTTTAAAGTCAGGATGCTCCAAATAACTATTATTAATCAGCAAAAGCCTTCGGCAAAGCAATCTGTCTGTGGGAAATTCATGTAAGGAAAGCCTCAACCAAAGAGGAGCATGATCCGAATGTGTGAAAGCATGATCTACCCAAATTTGACAAGTAAAGGCATCACAATGCTGTGGATCAATCTGATACCATCTGTCCACGTGTGCCCGATAAGAAGATTGAGCATTATGCTGAAAGATATAACCCGGAAGCATGGGCTGTAATTCCTTCCAGAGATCAACCAGGCGCAACTGAAGCAAAAAATCAGACCATGCCTGTGTTTCAGAAGCCAACATATGAGTGTGGCCTAAGGTGTTGTCACCCGAATGAGGGGCATTATTAAAGTCACCACAAATGAAGGCATGTTGTCGCCATAGATAAGTATGCATGGCAGCTCAGATCAAAGCTCTATCATGAGAAGACTGGGGGGCATAAACTGATGCAAATTCAAAAATTTTCCCTTGAACAAGGCATTGAACAATAATCCATCTACCATGGCGATCATTGAGAGCCACAACAGGTTGAAGGTCGTGCTTTACCAAAAAAGCCACACCAGAAAAGGAGTGCTCTCCAGCATAGAAGATATCATAACCAGCAAAATGGCCTATTTGACCAGCATACATATGCTGATTATGATCTTGCAAAGCAATTATATCAGGCTGCAATTGCCTGCTGATATACATCCAGTTTCCATTTGCGACCATCACACATTCCCTGCACATTGAGAGTAACACACTTCATATGATCAAGCATATTTACAATTATGGGACAGGTATGTACAGCAACTAACGGGCTGTCTACGTCTACATTTCCACCTCAATTTCCGGGCCTCTGCATTGGGATGAAGCATCAGCCTGAGGAGAGGACAAAAGTGCAGCAACTTCTTCTTCAGGAAACAAGGTCCGATTTGCAGTCACAGCAGCCCGGGTCAAGCCAACACCAGAGTTTTCAGTAGGTGTTTTCCCATGAGAGGATGCATCACTCCAAGTCCGAGAAGGCAAAGGTCGCCTAGGGGAGATCACTTTGCGAGGAGTTTGCCATCCATCAGTCAAATTTTTTTCCCCCTTCCCCTGAGGTGGAGAGGACAAAGGCACAAGAAAAGAAGCATTACCATTTGAGACAGCCGGGGCTTTGCCTTTGTCTTGAACAGAGAAAAACTGATTGACCCCTTTGTTTTTTACCACAGAAGAGGCATTTGCATTCTTATTCAAAGGCTGAACCATTTCAGCTTGCACTGGCATCCGTGGAGCTCGGGAAGGGCATTGTGAAGCCATGTGCCCAAATTGCTTGCATTTAAAGCAAGCACCTGCAAACAGCTCCCACTTGAGCTTGTAAAAGGCACTCCCCATGGAAACATTATTCACAGTAACCGAATATGAAGCTGGAGTGGGATGATTTGTATCCCACAAAATGCAGAAGCGATTCAAATTTCCATTGGGTCGCAGTGGACATACCACCTTATCAAGGGAAGCTGCAATTTTAGGTAGAAGAGAAGACAAGCATTGAGGAAAATCCACAACCTTTATCCAAACAGGGCAACGATGCCGAATCAATGCGTGATAATCTCGGGTGGGAGACCAGGGCAGAACATCGACCATCTGCTGGCCATAGAAGAGAGGAGAGTGCTCCAGCAAAACCTGACGGTGCTCCTCATCAGCCATGATGATCTCAAAAAAGCCCCTCGTTGCATAATGAACTTTTTTGACATAAGAACCACCCAGGGTTCGGGTCAACCAATTCCCAACATCTGCTGTAGCAGGCATCCGTCCTAGGAAGAAAATTATAATGGCATGCTTTGCATACTCCTTAACTGGATCAAATATATCATCCACTTCCACCATAATGCCAGTGGTGGGAAGTGGATCTTTCCAACCTTTACGGGTGTCTTCAAACCCTTCATGCATAACCTCATAAACAAGTTGAGCCTCAACGGAGTCATGAAGGGAATCATATGAATCCATCACCTGTTTTTGTTTCTTGTTGGAAACTGACTTGCCTTTGTGAAAGGTTTTCTCATAGGAATAATCCGCCATTCGTTAAGGAAAAGGCTTGGAAGCAGCAACGCTTTATAAGGAGGAAAGCACAGCAGGTACAAAACTGTACGGATTTTTCCTGGCTATACGGACAAAATCGTATGCATTTTTGACAGTACGAATTTTTATTTTTATTTTTATTTTTTTATTTTTTATTCTGACATGCAAATTGTACGGACTTCCCGGACTGTACGGACTTTTTTGACTATACGGACAAAATCATATGGATTTTTGACAGTACGGAAAAAAAAAGTTTCGGATTTTCTGACAGAGCGTACGGACACAAAACAAACATCAAACGGAACCTCGAGGGTGTCAAACTGAGGGAGAAACAAGCAGCTGCAGCGTGGGAGCACGAAGGCTAGCACGGGATCTCTCTCTTTCTCTCACACACTCTCCCACACACACTCTCACACACACCATACGCTGAATCAACACACACACACACACAATATGGCCTTTATGGAAAGAAATTTTGATCCCGTGATTAAAGTACCCATACCATCTTGTTTGTACATGCTTCTCTATCTCCACCTTATGCATATCGCGGAGTATCCTCAAAGCTCTGGAAAACTCTATGGCATAAATCTCATGACCTTCCTTAATCTAGAATCGATGGGATCCTGTTCGCAGTTGGCCCATGGCTATCCATATTGCATGTGAGGTGAATTTGAGGTTCTTTGGTGTGCAAATGAAGGCATTCTTGGTCAAGTGAAGAAAATAGAATGCCATTTGGCTAGCATGTGGCTGTGATGGGATTCCCACGTTCCCGGGATGAACACGTGCCATATGTTGATAGAAAAAGCTTAGATAGGAACTTGAAGAAGGGTTACACGGCCTCATTGTGTGCCTAATGAGATGCCCTTGAGAAGAGGGAAAAATTTCAGGATAGAAGTAGGCATCGCACTGGGTTGCCGTTGTGTGCGTGTGCTTGTTGCCTAAGCAAGTCTGAACCCATCCGTAATGAAAGTTGCACGACCTCATTCTAGCGTGCGCTTGATGAGATGTCTAGGGTAGAAGTAGGCATCCCACTGGGTTGCCGTTGGGTGCGGGTGCTTGTTGTCATGTAAGTTTGAACCCTTTTTCTATGCAAAGTGACCAGAGGCTGGCCATTCTACTCTTGGATTTTGAGAAAGCTTATGACAGAGTAGATTGGGGCTTTTTGGAGGGCACCCTTCTTTGTTTTAGTTTTTTATTTTCCAAAAATATTACTTCATTAACTATGAATGAAAACCGCAAGAGCAAGCTCTAATGCGGGAGTACATCATGCCATGAATGAGAAAAAAACCAGCTCAAAAAGGGCTAACAAAAATCCAAGGTGGAGGCTGAAAATACCACCTCAACCCCTTAAGGAGACTCAGAGAAGAAAGGAGATCCTCTCCAAACTCTGAAAAAAGTCTCTCTCCTGGCTATAGCTGCTCTGGAGGATCCCTGCATGCCAAATGGCCATGAGTGTGTGTATAGTATCAGTCCATATACTGGCCATAGACTGGGAAGGGTGAACCTGTGAACCCTCCATCGCCTCTGTACATCTGGCCCTCCAAATATGCCAAGCTGCAATGCTAGCCAGAATCTCCCATGATGTGTTTACTGAGGCATGAGCAATTGTGAAAGGAGTGAAGGGAACATCCTAGAGAGAACATGACTCCACAAAGTGTCATCGTATAATAAAGGCTGAGTCTGAGTCATGGCCCTTGAAAAACACTTGAGGGCCAGTAAGAGATAACCATGCCACTAATCCCTAAGTCTTGAGAAGAAGGGTGCTCTATGAAATATGCTAAATATCCTAGCAACACCCTTCCAAATTGTCCTCACCTGTCTTCACTCCTAGAGGCAATGATGAACTGACTCAACAGCTGCGTGGCATTGATGACAAGTAGGGTCACAGTCCCGAACCTGGATCTCCACAGGTTCATTGCAATCCCTCCATGAATAGAAAGCCAAAAGAAGAGAGTGATCTTTATATTCCTGAGGGATTTCCAGAGCCTCCTCCAAAAGTTTTTTTGCACCTCTGCAAAAATCCAAAAACTATCCCAGTAAGGAGCTCTGGAGAGCCTCCAACCTCTACTGCTAAGTTGAAATCTCCAAGCTATTTCTGACTGTGTAATGTAAGAAGGGGATGCTCTTCTCTCGGCGCCCTTCATCAATCCATTCCCACTCCCCTGGGTCCCACTGCAAGAACCTAATGGGAGAACCACCATATAACCAGAGTCTCCAAGACCCAAGTGCCAAGAGAACATGGTCATGATCAAGATACCATTGTGAGTCCGTGCCCCACGCCACGTATCTTGCAATCCTAACAGGTTGGAAGGCAACCTCAAAAAGAATATCATATGAAGATATGAGAAGTCTGTCTCCCGATTGAACATCAAAGACAAGAGTCTCCTCATGTGCATCTTGCAAGGCAATAACCTGTAAAGGAATACCCGTCCCAGTATAAGCTCCCAACCAAGTGGACTCTGTGATCGGCATGTCATCTTTATCTATCCACTCTGTTGGTATGGATGCCTTTATCTGCTGCATCTTGACTGCACTCCCTCTGAGATGGCCAACTGATAAGAGTCTCTGATCCTCTGGAAGCTTCCTAAAAGCCTTCCAGGCACCTACAGTGGAAGCAGGTCCCCTCTCCCATCTAGACCACTGCATATAATGTGACACTTCTAGTGATCTGCCATGCTCATCCAATATGGAGTCATTCCACATGATTGGCTGCATGTCTTTCTTCGCGAGAGGAGGGTGGAACTCTCCGAAGAGTGCCTCTGAAGCTACCCCAAGCTTTAAGAATGGCAGCCATGAGAGAGGAAGAGGAAGATCTAAGATGGGCTGAAGTAAAGATCCCATCTAGAGCTGTCCATCCAATCTCCCCCATGAGATGGTGTACAAGACTAAATGCTGTGTAAGAAAAAATCTTTCCAAGCCTCCTGTCTAGGCATCAATCCTCTCTCTACAAACTTGCAGAGCAAGGCCATACACTGCAAGTTCGGATCAATAATTTTGAGACGTGCTTCCCTTGTAGAGAGAATGAGTGTCTCCCAAGCCACCCTGGCTACAACATCTGAGATGCCATCTAACCCACTCCATAGGAAGTTCCTGGTAGGTATCATGAGCTGAGAGATACAACCTCAAGATCTGTACCAACATGAGCAAGCAAACCAGGCAGTAGCCAATAATACCTGGTTCACAACCACTACTCTGGATGCAAGGTCAAGTCTGGCAGAACTCCAAAAAATGAGTTTCCTCCTGATGCTCTCCAACACGGGAGCAAACTGTTGTGCTGGAGAGATGCCCACCCCAACCTTGCATCCTAGGTACCTGACAGAAACACCCCTCTAAAACCAAGTGAATCCTATGTCATTTCCCGAGTCTAGAGTGTCCTCATCACTAATCCAAAAGCCATTGGATTTGTTCCAATAAATATGAGCTCCTGTTGTAGTGCAAAACAAATCCAAGACTATCCTGAATGAGGTGAGTGTCTGTGGTGTGGCATCCAAAAAAACACCCGTGTCATCTGCCAACTCACTATCCAAGAGCTCATCCTCCCGCCTCAATAGAAGCCTCAGCCCTATAATATCAGCTTGAGCTCTAAGGTAATAGCTCATAGCTTCAGTCACAAATAAAACAGAAAGGGGGATAAAGAGCATCCTTGACGGACTGATGTGGTAATCTGAAACCTATCTCCCCTGATTCCACCAATAAGAACCTGGCTATGGGCTGATCTATAGAGAGCTGACACCCCTCTGATCCATGCATCTGTGAATCCAAAGTGAATGAGGGTACTTCTAGAAAGCCCCAGTCTACTCTGTCATAAGATTTCTCAAAGTCCAGGAGTAGAATGGCAAGCCTATGGCCATTATCCATGGCCCAGTCAGAATCCTCCCAGAATGAGAAGATGTTATTGAAGATGCTCCTGACATGCACAAATCCCGTCTACGTATCATGTATAAGATCTGGAAGAAAGGATTGCAACCGTAGGCTGATTGTTTTGCTGAGATTTTGTACAATGAGCCACTAAATTCTTGCAACCCCTTTTTGGGATAAGATGAATGAGGCCCTTCGTAAGTGAGTCTGGCATCTCACCCGAGTCCCAAACGCCCTGCAGGAATGAGGTAATGTGATCCCCAATCTGATCCTAAAATGAAATAAAAAAAGAAGGGGTAAGTCCATTTGAGCCAGGACACTTGCCCTTGTGAAGGGCAGAGAGAGCAGTCCTGAACTCTATGTTGGTGAAGGGTGCATCAATTGAGACTATCATATCTCCAATCACCAACATAGGTAAGTGCTGCCAAATAACAACTCGAGCATCATGTCTGGCCTGTGTGTCAGGATCTACTGTAAGAAGGGAGACATAGAAATCTGTGGCTACCTACAAGATGGCATCTAGATGTGTCTGTAAAACTCCGTCTGAGTCAACAAGCTATGAAACACTCTCCTTACTATCTCGGGGGCCAAGAGTAGAGAAGAACTTCTTGTTGACCCTACCTCTCGTATGAGTCCAAAATGACTCTATGGCATGAAAGGCATACTCTGTTCTCTGATCTAACAGTGACTGCTGCTGAGCCCTTGCTGCAACAAGGCGCTCCTAAGAACCCAAGCATCCGTAGGCCTCTTCTGCTCTTCCCTCTGAAGAGCAGCCAACTACTGCTGGCGGATACCTATCTCTCGCCTGAGGATCTCACCTCTCCTGATACGAGTAACTGAATGATAAAAGTCGGTAATATCTGAGAGGGATGCAGATCTGACAAGGACAGCTGCCCATCATGCATGTGAGATACCCAAGTCCGCAACACTGTCTCTGTGATGCCCTCCTCTACATAGAAGGCATCTGGAATCCTGATTCTGGTAGAGCAGCTCCTTACCTAAGGATTTAAAACTAACAAAACAATTGGAAAATGATTTGAAGTCGACACCCCAAGTGTAATGCATAGTGTCCCACCTCTGTCTAGAGCCCAATCATCCACATAAAATCTATCAATCCGTACATGGATAGGCATTTGCAATCTCTTGTTTGACCAAGAAAACAGGAGTGACTGTGGCTGAGTGTGGAAATCATCGTCATGCCAAGCATCTCTGCCACTATACTGAAAAAGGAAGGCATCCCAAGCCTCTCTCTGTAGGGAATGGATACCACCTTCCCTACCTCCTCTTTTGTCTGTGGGCATTTCAACCATGTTGAAATCACCCCGAATGATTGAAGACTCTGCAATGCATGACCAAGAAAGTAGCTCCTTCCATAGAAGGACACAGTCCCCTCTTGAATTGGGGGCATAGAGGTTTAAGAAACCAACCTTACGCCCACCAATCAAAAGAATGATCCACTGAGCTCTAGAGGGAACTATGATCCCATGTCCAATCACTAAGGGGAGCATCGAAGAAGAAACAAAAATGCAAGTACCTCCCCTGGTGCCCAAAGCAGGTGACCAAAAAGTATGGCCTGAGAGAAGCTTACCCGACTTGGCACAATCCGTGACATCCAGTTTGTGTTCCTGAATCATAAGAATATGAATGGGGCCCCCAGTAACACCTGGATGAAGTTGGTTACGAATCAGCTACCTACAACGGCGATGAGGTACACCTCCGAGTCCCTAAACGTTCCACTGACAATCCTCATTGGCGAGACGAAGAGGCCGGAAGAAAAACCTTATCCGATGTGGTAGAGGAGATAACCCTCTCCTGGGAAAGATTCCTCCCATCAAGAGGAGGGAAGTCAACTGGGGAAAGCACTCCCACACCTGTTGAATGGGAAGCTCTATCCACAGTGCTCTGAACAAGGTGCTCCCCAAGGGTAGAGGGTACAAACTCCTCTAACTCAAACTCTACCATGTCTGCCAGAACTGCAAAAGAATTCCTGAATGATGCAACTGGCGCAGGTGTGCAGAGGATCCCTGCAGATGATGGAGTAGAAGCTATAATCCCCTTGCCTCTGTCAAGAGGTAAAGAAGGTGAAGCAAACAAGAAAGGGGGCTCCTAATGGGCCTCGTCCAAATAAATGTCACTAGAACGGATTACGGCCCAGGTTTTGGCAATGAGTTGCTCCAAAGATGGAAGCTCCTTCACAGGAGCATCTGAGGGGACTGGAGCAACCTCATCCGCACAAGGAACTAGGATAGGAATATCTCCTGCCTGTAAGGGAGGGTTCATGGTGCTGTGAGAAGCCTCCTGAGGTGGAATTGGCTCAGCAACTTTGACTGGCATCCAATGGGGGACGACTGGAACAGGACGTGTTGATGGGCCTATTCGCACTGTAGATGAAGGTCCAAGACGAGAAGCTGATGGTCCTGGGCAAGAGGTGGAAGGTGCAGCAACGCGAGAAGTGGCAGGACGTGCAGTAGATCGTGAAGTAGGTCCAGCCGAGGTGGTGCTGTGAGGCGCTACACACGTGGACCTTTTAGGTCTTTTCTTTTTTCTCTTCCTTGGGCAATCTCTGGCAAAATGCCCAGGGGTTCTGTAGATCCTACACTCATCCTGTCTCCGAGCGAGGGATCTCGACCCTCTACTTGAAGAATGAGTCATCTGGACGCTTGAGCATGATGTGGTCATCCGTAATGTTATGGTCAGAGACAACGACCCTAACACTTGGTACCTCGTTCGTCCTAACTGCCTCTGTTGCTGTTGCCAAAGAAGGCATCCTAGGAAGGGGGGGGGTCTCGGTGACCATCCCGAAAACGGCTCCAATGGAAGATAAGAGTTGATGGTACACCTGAGGAAGGCCAGGGAATTTGAGGAAGAGTGAAAACGTCCAGCCACCCTCCTCCATAGGGTCAAAGCCCAACGAGAAAGGTGTCAAGAAAATCCTCCTGGAGCTCAGTGCCAAAGGACTGGTCTGAAGTACCTGCTGCATCCGGGGGATCAAAAACAACTTGAAAGAAACCTCGACCAAGCAGATGAATATCTGTGAGGTGCCCTGCAAGGTCTCCAGGTAAAGCGGCAAGCATCTAGTCCCTAGCCTATAACCTGGAAGGGTGAGACCCATGGATGCGAGCAAAGAGTGATGTCGAAATCTCCTACTCTGTATCTTTCCTGAGCTGCTGCAACTCGTCTTTTGAGAATGTAACGGTTTCATGGCCGGTGGAAGCGGGCGAAGATAGGCTAAAGGCTGAGCCATCGCCAATTGAGATGGGAAGGTCGACTCGAACACAAAGGGGTTCCTTCCGCACAAAACACTGCTTGAGCAAGAAGGAGAATGAAGAGGGAGGCAAAAGAAGGACAGGGGAGCAAAGGAGGAGGAAGGGAAAAAGGCAAGGAGAGGAGGAGGAGGAGAAAGGAGAGGGGAGGAGGAGAGAGAAAAGGAGAGGAGAAGCGGGAGGAGACGGAGGAGGCTCAGCCGGGGGCAGCAGCCGGGAGGGAGAGGCTGCCGGAGAGGAGCTGGCGGGGGGGGACAGCAGCCGGGAGGGAAAGGCCACCAAGAGGGGGCGGGACAGGCGGGGGGGGGGGGGGGGGGGAGGCCGCCAAGAGGGGGCAGGACAGGCGGAGGGGGGGCAACGAGTGGTGGGGGGAGAAGGGGCGGGGTAGGCTGAAGGGGAAGCGGGGAATGCTGAGGCGGGGGGGCAAGGCTGAGGCGGGGGAAGGGAGTCGAGGAAGGGAGGGAGGGGGAGGGTAGCAGCCGGAGAGGATGAGGGGGAGGAGAGGGGCTGAGGGGCTGAGAGGGAGGAGAGGGAGGGGCTGAGAGGGAGGAGGGAGGGGCTGAGAGGAGAGGCTAGGCGGAGAGGGAGGAGGGGCAGCTCGTGCAGGGTCCGAGCAGCAGCCCGTACTACCTCCTCGAGGCTTGAGTGTGCATAACCTGCCAATCCACTGCTCTCTAGGTGTGCTTACGACTCTCCCTTCCTCGATCCTCAGCTGAAGGCATGAGACCCACATTTGTCCAATGTCAATCCTCAATGCATGTGAGACTCATATGTTTTCTAGGTATTGGGGCCTAATAATCACTCCAACCTTTGATACTCTCAAAAAGTGGTTGTAATAGAACTGGATCTTGGTAGGAAGCTCTGGTTCCCCCTCCCCCAAGTTTGTGACACATAGGTTGAGTAGATCCCACAATATAATATGATTGATCTCATCTCGTGGGATTAGGGGGGATGGGACATCCAAACTGTACTGAAAGGGGGGAGTCCGTCCATCTGCATACCTCGACATGCAAACCATTTGGATATACATGCATACTAGGCCATGCTAACCCCTCTCTCTGCTAGTCTGTTCGGATGACTGTAGTGCTAACCTTGATAGTCTCCAACTACGCCAAGCCCAATCCCTGTGAAGGTATCTCACTGTTTGAAAGATGGCATCTATCCAAAGTGTTGTCATGGTGAACTGTCTGTACTATTTCATGAGGGGATGAGGGCTTACTCCAAGTCATCCAGGATCCCAAAATCATCTGTAGCCTCTTAAATCTCATCCAACCAAAGAGATCACTCCCCCAAAAGGGTGTTGCATACATGGCCATCAGCCTCACTAGTGTATCAAACCCGCATCCCCAGGTTGGGGGATTATGAAGTGTTCTTGGAAGCATTGTCACTCTAGCTGGGCCAAAGCTCCCTGACATCGTGTAAGCCCTACTGTAGATGCATGAATCATCATGAAAATTGATTTCATGAAGACTACCCCTAGATGAGTGTACAATTGCACAATCTCCATCGGCTCCCCTCAGTAATTGAAACTGTGTCGATGGGGTATTGAACGTGAGGTGTTGAAAATCATAGCCTTGGTCTTGCCTAGGTTGATTGTCAAGTCTCTCATCCTGCAAAACACCTTTAGGGCCTCTAGGTGGCTCTATAGGCTTGCTACTGAAGAGGATATGAGGACTATCATGTGCGTATAACAATATCAATATCATGAAGTCAGCAAGCAGTGATCCCTCGCCTCCCTGGCGGTCAATGAAGGTCGTGATGTCATCAATGTAGAGCTCAAAGAGTGTCATTGAGAAGAGGCATCCTTGCTTCACTCTAATCGTGCTTTCAATCCAGCCTGATAGATCTCCTAGGGCAATCATAAAGGATCGCGGGACTATGTCAAAGGCCTTCCAAGAGTCTACAAAGCAAGTGTAGACTTTTTGGGATCTCCATTTGGCCTCCTCAATGATGGCGCATAGAGTGAAGATGTGGTCAAGAGTAGAGTGCTGCCTTTGGGACCCAGCTTGTCGCAAAGCCTGCTGTCCTTGTGCCTTGCATGGTGGAATAGTAGTGCATCTCTTTTTATTCCATCACGTTCTCTCAGTATACTTGACATGAGAACTAAGACAAGAGCCAAAGTTGTAGGCTCAAGGGAGCGGAAGGAGGTACAAACATGGAGCATAACGCTGAAAGCCGTCACATCAACAACTAACAAATGAAAGTACAAAGTACAAAATAAAGGGGAACCCTAGGACAGTGTCCTAGTGGTACCACTAGTACTAGGTGTCATAAGATACTAAAAGTACTAGGTGACCTAAGTGCCAATAACTAAAGCTACATGGCACATACCAGGGCCTAGAGGGCATCAATATGATCGGGAGATGATGGCCTACAAACCCCCCTCCATGGTATGGGCTGAAGTATTCTGGAAACGTCTCAGAATACCTGGTATTTTCTAGTCATGGTGGCACATGTTCATCCCAAGGGATATAGCCACCTATGAATGTACAAGGTTGCCAGATCATGTAACAAAGGGAACCAAGTGTAAAGCCTATCGAAAGACTTCAAACTTGGGACGAGGAAGTGCCTTTGTAAACATATTTGCTATGTCATCCTCTATGGGAAGGTAGGACAAGTCTATGTCTCGTGTTGACAACCGCTCTCGAACATAATGATAGTGAACCTCAATGTGCTTGGTACGTGCATGAAACACTGGATTACGCGCAATAGCCAAAGCACTCTGGCTGTCAGTGTAGACCATAGTGGAGGATGTCTGGTGGATACCAAGATCTGCAAGTAACTGTCGAAGCCAGACACACTCTACTGTAGCGGTGAAGGCTACCTTGTACTCAGCCTCACAGCTGGATGTGGCAACTGTTGGTTGCTTCTTGCTGAGCCAAGAGATACATGAACTGCCAAGCAAAAAATAGTTGCCAGTATGTGACACTCTGGTGTTGGAACAACCTGCCCAGTCACTATCCGTGTAAGCATGCATGGTAAGTGAACCCTGATCACCATAGAAGAGGGCTAAATCCTGAGTGCCTCTTCTGAGATATCTGAAGACTCTCTTCACTGCCTACCAATGCTGTGAACTGGGCATGTGCATGAACTTGCTGAGCTGGGATATTGCACACTATAGAGACATCCAACAACCTGCTGGTAAAGAGTGATATCACATGGTGGGCTCCCATCATGAGCTGAAAATTTGAAGCCAGGGTCCACAGGATTAGAGATTGGCTTGCAATCCTCAAACTGAAAACGATCAAGGAGCTGTCCAATATACTTGGACTGTGTCATCATAATACCCCCCTCAACATGAGCAAACTGAATGCCCAAATAATAGTGCAGCTGTCTCATGTCTGACATTTTAAAAGCTTGCTGCAAATCAGCCTTGAAAGCTGCAATATGCTGAGTATCAGGGCCTGTGATCAGAATGTCATCCACATATAAAATCAGCACTAAAAAATCAGATCCACTCCCACGGACATAAAGAGTGGGCTCCATTGGGCTATTTTGAAAACCAAGGGATAGTAAGTGTGCATGAATTTTAGCATACCATGCCTTGGGTGCTTGCTTCAAACCATAAAGGGCTTTTCTCAGCCGGCATACCTTGTTTTCAGAGCCAACAACCTCAAAGCTAGGAGGTTGTGTCACATAAACTTCTTCTTGCAGATCCCCATGAAGAAATGCAGTCTTGATGTCAAGCTGGTGCACTTGCCAATGGTGATGGGCTGCAATGGCAATGACACATCTGATAGTAGTAATCCTGGAAGTGGGAGCAAAGGTCTCCTCAAAGTCAATGCCTTGTTGTTGGGCATACCCTTTTGTAACAAGACGGGCTTTGTGTCGATCTATGCTGCAATCAGATTTCCTTCTCTAATAAGAGATTGGCACCACTGCCATTCTCCACTTGTACAAATGTTTACCACTGGGTACCAATGGCATGCTTGCCAGGAGGTAGATCTACTAATTCCCATGTGTCATTTTTGGCAATAGATTGTAGCTCAGCTCTCATTGCATCCATCCACTCTTTGTTGTCAAAAGCATCTTTATGGCACAAAGGCTCTTCATTGCCAGATGTAGCAAGGAGTGTAAACTCAAGAAAGTGACCATGTATTTGTCTATTCCCTAATCTTGTCTGGGCAGCAAGAGGTTGATCTTGTTTGCTGTCCCTCAATGTGTCAAGAATCCATCTGGGAACTTGCCTTCGCTGTCTATTGACAGCTCTTTCTTCAATCACTGCATCATGAATATTGGAATCATTTTGCGCTGGAAGAGGAACCTGCAAATCAGAATGGGTTGCTGGCTGATCATTGCTTGTTGGAGGGCCTGCAGGAGGCTCATGTTGCTGGTCAAAGTCCCCCCCTGAGGGAAGAAGAGGTAACCAAGAGTCAAAGGCAACGAACATGTCAACTTCTGGCTTAGCTTTGCAGTCCACAAGAGGAGAAGCTGAATGTTCAGCAAAGATTACATCTCTACTGACAATAATCTTCCCAGTATTTGGTTGGTACAACCGATATTCTCTACTCTCTTGGCTATAACCAATAAATATGCATTTGATTGCCTTATCATCAAGCTTATGTCTTAGTTGAGATGGTACATGTACATATGCAAGAGACCCAAAAACTCTCATGTGTGAAAGTGAAGGCTTCGTGCCTTTCCATGCTTCATAAGGTGTTGCCAGTCCTCAATGCCCTTGTAGGTGATCTATTCAACACATAGTTGGCACACATCAGTGCATCAAACCAAAATTTATTGGGCAAGGACTTGGCTGTTACACATTGACTTCTATTTCCTACAGACAGATCACCGGAGAAGCACCACTATCGTTCCACCCAGCCAACCTTGCTGAAAACCGAGAATTCGAATTACAAAGCATACGTGAATAGTTCATTCTCTTCTCTCTCTAGCTTCAACAAGCCCCATCTCCCTAGATGGATCTAGATGCCACATGTCATCATCATAGGGCCTTCCTAATGCAACATTTCACCCCTCTCTTGGGATGCTTTTAATACCCTTTGCCCCTAGGCACATTCCTTGCATTAGGCCCTTAGCCTTAGATCCACCTAGTCTGGTGCTATCAACCCTCACCTAGGACCTTGACATTAATTCCCTCCCGATCATTTACATGAAGCGCAAACAAATAATTACAAACATAGATCCTTTAAGGGAAATGTCGACTGATTCTTCCGAGGTCATGCTACCTCGGCTAGAGCGTAACATTCCTTCCTCCTTCAGACATCAGTGTCCTCGATGATAGAGTCTGGGAACACTCTCCGCAACTGGTATACGGATTCCCAGGTAGCTTAGAATAGAGGTTGACCATGCCATGCAACCAACACCATGGGTATCTTCCGATTTCGTATTTGCATTGTTCCTCGGTCCAGGATTCTTGTTGGTTTGCGCCTCGCATTATCCTCTATCTCCTGAAACAAAACCACACCTTCAATTAGTGAGTCACCTGTATGTAAAAATTTCTTTAAGCGCGAAACATGAAAAAATGGGTGCACCTTACACCCCTATGGCAATTCTAATTTATAGGCTACCTTGCCTATTCTTTTTAGAATTAACCACGGCCCACAGTATCGAGGTGATAACTTAGCACACTCTCCTGAAGTCAACGACTTCGAGTGCGAAGGAACTGTGAGAAAAACTTTTTCTCCTTCCTTAAATACTCTTATAGACCGGTTTTCATCCGCATACACCTTGGCTCTATCCATAGCCTGGCGGATATTAGCTCTCGCAAGTGCTAGCATCTCACGCACTAGGCACTTTCTGAGGTACTCCAACTATAGTTGAATTTGCTGGTCTATAACCATAGTTCAGCTCAAACGGACTGAACTCGGTAGAGGAATGTTTTCTATCATTGTAGGCAAACTCCAACAATGGCAACCACTTGTCCCATGTATGTTGCCTCAATGACACATATGCTCTCAGCATATCCTCTAAAGTCTGGTTGACTCTCTCCGTCTGACCATCCATCTCAGGATGATCCCCACTACTCATTCCCAACTCAGTCCTTAGTGTCTCAAATACCGCTGTCCAAAAATGGCAGTCTGACATCTCTGTCTAACACTATGGATCTAGGCAATCCATGCAGACGAAATTTGTCTAACGAACAAATCCGCCACTTACGGGGCACTAACAGACTCTCTAGTCGGAATGAAGTGAGCCATCTTGGTTAGACGATCAACCACCACATGGATAGAATCATACCCTCCTTGTGTCGTAGGCAGCCCTACAATAAAGTCCATGGAAATGCTCTCCCACTTACTTTGTGGTATTTCCAAGGGCTGTAAAAGTCCAGGTGGCTTCACCCGCTCGGCCTTGCTTACCTGACACGAGAAACACCGTGTCACATATTCATGAATATGCTTTTTCATCTTTGGCCAAAAGAAATCTCGCTTCACGAGATCATATGTCTTTTCGACCCCTGGATGTCCCGCACACAGGCTATCATGGCACTGTCGAATGACTCTCTGCCTGAGATCATTCTAACTAGGTACCACAACCTTGCCATTTCTTTTCAGCATACCATCCCTTATGGTATATCTTGCATAGGTTTGGCCTTTTCTGGATGCCAGGTCATCCTTTTCGTTTTCCCCGGGTTTTAACACATGAGCTTTAGGCCATAAGCTCTGGACAAACTCGTCCACCTTTTGAGTTTCTCTAATTTCGGTCATTAGAGCACTCTCTAATACCGTGAAACTCAGGTTGTGCATAATGCGAGACAACGCATCAGCAACCTTGTTATCTTTTCCTCTTCGGTACCGAATCGTTAAATTAAACTCCTGCATGAGCTCTACCCACCTAGCTTGGCGGCCCCTCAAGTCAGGCTATTTACAAAAATGTTTCAGAGTATCATGATCCACATCCACATAAAACTCTGAACCATACAAATAATGCCTCCATGTTTTCAAAGCATGGATAACAGCATACAACTCCAATTCATGAGTTGGCCAATTCCTTTGAGAGGGAGAAAGCTTCTTGCTTTCAAAGGCTACTGGCCTTCCCTCTTGAAGGAGGACTGCTCCTACCGCAATGCCACTTGCATCGGTTTCCAGGAACAACAATTTCTGGGGATCAACTATTTTTAACACCGGTCCTGTGACCACAGCTTGTTTTATGATGTTAAAACTTTCTTGTTGATTCTGTCCCCATATAAAAGGTACTTTATCTGAGGTCGGATCAGTCAATGGCGATACTATTTCGGAATATCCTTTGATATGCCTTCTATAAAATTGGACAAATCCCAAGAATGATCGCAACACGCGGTCAGACTCTGAGGGATTGGCCAAGTCAGTATCGTAGCCACTTTCTTCGGATCCATTTCTACCCCCTCTGGAGTAATTATGAATCCTAAATATTCAAGCCTAACCATACACAGTATAGTTTTCTTTTTATTTACATAAAGACTGGCTTTCCTCAAAGTACTGAACACTATTCTCAGGTGTTCACGATGCTCAGTAATACTTTTACTGAACACTAGAATATCGTCAATAAAATGTACTACAAACTTTCTGATATACGGATGTAGTAAATCGTTCATAAGCATGACGAATGTAGCTGGAGCACTCATAATGACCAAACCTGCTTTTGAAAGCGGTTTTATGCACATCCTCGGCTCTAATCCGGATCTGATGGTAGCCACACTTAAGATCTATCTTGCTGAAAATCACGGCTCCATGTAATGCATCTAGCAAATCATCAATCCGAGCCATCGGATACCTGTGCTTAGCAGTGATATTATTCAATGCTCTGTAATCTATACAGAGGCGAAACGTATTATCCTTTTTCTTCTTTAATATCAATGGCGAAGCAAAAGGTGAGAAACTTGGTTGAATCTGCCCCAACTTGAGGTATTCTTCCAGTTGTCTACGCACCTCCGCCTCTTCAGTAAAAATCATTCTATAGGGAGGTCTATTTACAGGTTCTGCCCCCGGAATCAGTTCAATCTTATGCTGAACATTCCGCTCTGGAGGTAACCCATAAGGTAATTCATCCCTAAAACATTCATAGAACTCCTCTGTTATAAGATTAGCCAGCTTGGCCATCTCACCACTTTGCGTAACATCAGTGCTAGCCGAAGAATCATCAACCGGCTCTACCGATGTTGTGCAAAGGAATAAAAACTCTTCTTGAGCTTTCCGGATTTCCATCACGGAAACCAACGGTCCCTGAGGTATATCTTTCTCACCTCGCAAGACATAAAGCACATCATTCATCTTGAATTGATATACGTGCTTTTTCCAATCAATGGCTGGATTCTTCCTAGAATGCCACGCCATACCCAGGGCTATATCTGCATGAGCAAGCTTGGTCATTTCAAAATCAAGCTTCTCAGCATAGTCCTGAATACGAAGCTCCAACTGGGTAACCCTTTGGTCCCATACTTCAGTTGAACTTCCATTTGCCATCCTGACTGTATACGCATAGTCAGATGGACTTGTCTTTAATTTCAGCCTCTTCACGAGCTTGGAGTTAATCACATTGTGAGTTGACGCCGAGTCAAACAACACAATGACATCATGATTGGCCACTTGCCCTTTCATTTTAATTAACTCCGTATCATTAAAGGCTGTATACCCCGTTGCTGCGGGCTTAGATAGGATGTTATCAGGTGCACTCGTTACTAACTTAGCAACAGATACACATAACAAACAAGGTACTAACCTCTGAGAAGATCCCGCTAGCTGAATCTACATCTCTTCCGCTCCGGGACTTCCCTCCATCTCCACGTCGCATTCTGAGATCACCATCTCAGCCATTCGATGATCTTTGTTACGTGGACAATCCTTCCACTAATGAGGCTGAAGGCATCCAAAACACAAGCCTTCTCTCCTCGCCTTTTCTCTTTGTTCTAGGTTTAAGGGAGACTTAGACCAAGCCCGGGCTGCCATTGGGGTTACTTTCCTCTTCACTCCAATGGTGGTACTTGGTTTAGGAGTTTCAGCCGGTTTCGCCTACTTGGCTTGACCACTCGGCTGAGAACCACTCCCTCTACTAATCCATTTCTTCTTAAACCCAGATTTCTTCGGATACCCATACTGGGTTCCGACCTGTGGAAACCCACTTGGCCTGCTGCCCTTGGCATCTTCATAGTTCAGGGCTATGGCTATTGCATCATCTAACGTGTTCGCGTACTTAGCCCGAACTTCCATTTTTATTCGATCATTCAATCCAAATATAAAATCTTTCACTTGGATTGATTGAGGCAGGGGTTCATCAACCTTCATTATGCTCTCTCGAAACTTATCAGTGTATTCTGCCACTGACAAATTTCTCTGACGAAGGTTCCTATATTGATCCCAAGCTCGGGATGCTTTGTCAGGAGGTAAGAAGTGTTTCCTGAATTCTCATTTAAACCCCTCCCAGGTAGTGGATGCTATACCATCTTTTTGTTGCTTAATCCACCACCGATCCGCTGCCTCACTAAACATATGGGTGGCCTCGCGGATCTTCTTGATGTCATTTCTGATTTCACAAATGGCGAACACCTCGTCCCATTTGTGTAACCAGGTCTCAATGACATTGGAACTACGGTCGTTCATCCGACCAGAATACTTTTCTGGCCTGTAATTGGCAATATTTGGTACTTTAGCCTTCCTAGGCTCGACCGTATGGACACTACACTCCGGTTCCATTTGGAGCCTTTTCTTTCTCCTCTCGAGAAGGTCTGGCAGACATACTGTGTATCGCTCTCCTAAGTTCAGACTGCCCTGCATTGGCCTGTAATTGCTGCGCTAATAACTATTGCAAGGCATCCTCAAGCAATGCAATCCTGCCAGATAATGTATGAGCTATTGGGCGCGACAACTGCTGGGTCGGCCGGACTCGTGACTCACCAGGGTCCCTCCTGGAAGCCCCTTCTTCTGCTTCCATTCAGTTCAATTTTTTTTTTTTTGCCGAAAAAACAGTTCTAATTATATTACTTCGAGAACAAGATACAAGAGGTCAGCTTATAGCTGACGGGCTGCGTTCACAAACCGGACGCAGCCCAAAAGGTAGCATAATAAATCATACTCTCACGGAGGAATATGCTGAGTGTGAATGAACAGCCATCGGGGTGGTGAGTAGTGCCACCGAAGGCCCTGCGTAGTCTGCTCGAAGAAGAGGCTCTGTGAATCCCAAGCGTGGAGGAAGCGTCTCCGCTTCTCCTGACCAGCCCGGGAGTCTCCCTGAATCTGGTCCCACTGGCCTCTGAGGGTATGAATAATCTCACTCCAAATCTCCGCCATGATCTGGGCAGTCGATAAGGAGGTGCCACCGAGGATCTGCGCGCAGCGCGAGGTCCAGATGTGCCATCCTGTAATGCTGCTGATAATCTCCCAGACTGGCTGCCTCTCCCGAACTCCTGTATCAGCCTCTGCTAGGTGCTGTGGGATACCCTCGAGCGGCCCCCACGTCCCCTGTGTGATAAGGAAAGTGGGGTCCTGCTGGCATGCCTCGAACAAGTGATGAAGACCAGGTGCGGTGCTGCACCAACAGAACGCGCCCCAAGTGATCACTCCTAGCTCTGGTGCTGCACGAGTAAGAAGCCCGAAAGTCCACCTCCACACTTCCTGGGCGCGCATGCAGCTCCACAGGCAGTGTTTTGGTGACTCCTCATCCGCATGGCAAATCTGACAGCAACCGTCCTGGCCTATCTGCCTCAACCAGCTCCCCACTGGAAGACCTTTGTGGGTAAGAAGCCACAGGAAGTACGAGATCTTCCGCGGCCGCCAGCTCTCCCACAAGGCCTTCCAGAAAGCCTGCAAAAAGAACCTGGAAATACCCTGTGCGTACCAGCTAGGACGCTGGGTGGGGGGGCGGCTCTGCATCCTCCCGAGAATTCGCCTGCCCAGAGTCGTGCTGTACGCGAAGAAGGAAGTCTGCCCCTGTCCTGTCACAATCTCTGGCCACCACCACTCTCCTGGGTCCCACTCAAGCTCTGACAAGGCCCGCCCCTCCCAGAGCCAAAGACGCCAAAGCTGCAACTGGTCCTGCTCGATACTAGGGTCGGTATGCCAGACCTTCCCCAGAAGGCCTACGACCCTAACCCTCTGCCACGGTAGTAGGGGGTCAATGAGCGCATCCTCTCTCCTGAGTCGTCCGTCCCCTGAAACCGCAAAGAAGGCGATAGAGGAGTCATCCAAACGTCCTGCGACCACCAGTGGGATGCCACGGGGGGTGAACTGTCCCAGCCAGTGGGTGTCTCCAGGCATGAGGACCTGAGGCTCAGGTGGAGCCAACCAAGCGGCTGGGATCGCTCCGTCGATCTCCGTGCGTCTCGCCTGGACTCCGCGTGCACCTCCCGCTGCGTCTGCCAGATCGGCCATCTCCAGATGTCTGTACGTATCCCTCCAAACTCGAAGGGACCGGGCTGGCCCCCTCATCCAGCCGTCCCACCTGATATGTGATCTCTCCCCCAACTGAAGGCCCTCGGCGTCTCTGACCTGCCCATTCCAGACGAGCGGCTGGCGATCGATCTCCTCCTGACAGCTGGGCTGGGACTGAATGAGACTGAGACGGAGCCGCCTCCAAACCATGAGGAGGCTACGAACGAGTGGGGAGCGGGGCTGAGTGAGCGGGGCGGAAGTGAAGATCCACCTGAAGGACGGTAGCCACTCTCCACCTCGGCGCGGGACACAAGAGCCGACTCCCTGCTGGAGTAACATCTTCCACGTCTGCCCCCCTGGGGTCAAACCGCGGATGATAAGCTTGCCTAACAAGGCCTGACTCTGAAGCTCTGGATCAATGACCCCCAGACCCCCCTCCGCCTGCGGAAGAATGACTGTCTGCCAAGCAACCCTGGCTCTGGTATCTCTCTGCCCATCCTCCCCAGACCAAAGAAAGTTCCGAACCAACCTCCTGAGCTGTGCCACGCTGGATCTCGAGAAGCACTAACAGGAAGCCACATACCAAGCCGTGGCTAGAAGGACCTGGTTAACTACTAAAGCACGACCTGCAAGGGACAGCTTAGCAGTGCTCCAGAAAGCCAGCTTCCGTCGGATGGAATCTAGCACCGGGAGAAACTGCTGGGCTGGCGTAATGTCTAGGCCAACCTGGAAGCCAAGGTATCTAGCTGTCTGACCACGTGGAATCCATCTGAAGCCCAGGAATCGCCCCCACTGAGAACACGCCCCCGGGTCTGTGAGAAAACCAACTGATTTGTTCCAGTTGATTTTCGCACCAGCGGCCGAGCAGAAAACCTCCAGGGCCATCCGCACCCTCTCTAGCATCCTCTCATCGTCCTGGACATAAAGGGCTGTATCATCTGCGTACTCTGAGTCCAGAAGCTCCGTGTCCTCCCGGAGTGGAAGGCGAACACCCCTGAGCCCTGTGGACCTCGCCCGAAGGTAGTAAGTCATGGCCTCGGCGAAGAAGAGAAACAGATAAGGAGCCAAGGGACAACCCTGACGTACTGATCTCTCCAAGCTGAAACGCTCACCCATCCTGCCTCCAATGATGACTCTGCTAGACGCTGTCCTGTACAAAGCTGAGATACCCTGAATCCAGCCTGCCGGGAAACCTAGCCGCTCCAGAGTCCCCTCCAAAAAGGACCAATCCACGCGATCGTAGGCCTTCTCGAAGTCGAGAAGTAAAATGACAAGGTGTGAACCGCTGTACTGAGCCCACTCCGCCGCCTCTGAAAAGGTGAAGACATTATCCAGGATACTGCGGTCCTGGACAAAGCCTGTCTGAGTGTCATGGACAAGGTCTGGGAGTAGAGGTCGAACTCTGGCACTGATCATCTTGGCGAGGATTTTGTAGGCAGTGGTAAGGAGAGTGATCGGACGCCACTGGCGGATCTCCTGTCTATCTCCTCCCTTCGGGATGAGGCAAATCAGTCCCGAGGAGAGGCTCTCTGGCATCTGACCGCTGCTGAAAATCCCCTGCAGAGCTGCAAGGAGGGGCTGATGGATCTGGTCCCAGAAGGAGGTGAAGAAAGCTCGGGATAGCCCATCCTCACCTGGGCATTTCTGCCCATCAATAGCCATCAAGGCCTCCAACATCTCATCCGCGGTGAACGGCGCCAACAACGACGCCTGCATGCTGGGCTGGACCAGGGATGGAATGTGCCTCCACACCTCCTCACGGTCACGACTAGCACGAGGGGCAAGTGGCTCCTGCTGGAAGAGGGTCCTGTAGAAGTCAGTGGCCAACCCCATGACCTCCCCCGGGTCCGTAACAGTGTGACCATCCGCTGTCCTGAGACTCCGTAGCTGATCACCTGCAGCTCTCTGGCCGTGTGTCCTGAAGAACTCCCTGCACATCCGGTCACCCTTCCGGGCCCAGAAGGAGAGAGAGGCGTGATAGGAGAACTCGGAGCGACGCTGGAGGGTCTCCTCCAAGAGGGCTCTGGCTCGAAGGGCCTGGATCCGAAGCTCCTCCGAGCCCGGGGAAGACTGCTGAAGTCGCTGAATGGAGGCGAGGTCCCTCCGAAGAGCTCTCTCTCTGCCCCACCAATCCTGTCGAACCTGTAGGGCTGCGAGCTGGCAGATCTGGCTGGACTCCTGCAGAGCCTGCGCGACCGAGTCTACCAGATCCATGCCCTCCCCCCAATCTCTGTCCCAAAGACTGCAAATGCTGCTACGGACGTCCACCCTCGAGAAGATGGAATCGGGAATCCTGCATGATCGGGGGGGGAGAGTCTGGGCTACCGAATCTAATGAGAGGAGCACAGGCGCATGGTCGGATAGTGTCGTCCCTGGAACAATGCCCGCCTGGCCACCTCTGCTGATGGCCCAATCACTGACATAAAACCTATCAAGCCGCTCCAGGAGTCTGCCTCCTTCCCTGCGGAAGCCCCAAGAGAAGTCCAGGCTCCCGTGCCAACGCCGGAAGGACGGGTCTCTCCAACTGTCCCTCCCTCCTGTCGCGAAGATGAAAGAATCCCAAGCTGACTGCTCTGCCTGAGCCATACCTGTGAACTCCGGATCTCTACCCTGCTGGTCCTCCAAGGTCTCCAGGTTGTTGAAGTCTCCTCCAACAATCCAGGATTCCATGTCTGGAAGAATCCCTGTGAGTGTCCTCCAAAAGGTGTCTCTGCATCTGAGGTCTGTGGGAGCATAAATGTTGAGGATTCCTATCTTGGAACCCTCCAAGTTCAGGCCTACCCAAAGGGCTCGGCCTGGGATCAACGTGCCGTGACCGAAAACTGACTGAGCTAACTGCTCGCACACGGAGGTACAGACCCCCCCGCTCCTCCCCTGTGCGCCGATCGAAGGCTCCCAATAAGTGTAGGAGCGTCCAGGGAGAACCTTCCCGCAGCTACGGGCATGAGCCGCAGAAAGCTTGTGCTCCTGGAGCAGCAGTACATCCAATCGACCAATCACTGCAGGCTGAAGTTCCTGACGCAGAATGAGCTTCCTGGGACCACGGGTACTCGAAGAGTGAAACCCGTTCACATTCCAGGAAACGAGGTGTAGGCTCATGGAGAGGGATGGGGGGCTGCGAACAGCTGTCTGCTCGCAGAAGAAGTCGAAGAAGAATCAGACAGATCGGAGTGGAGACGCTGCCGCTTGTGAGAAGGTTTGGAGGGGGAGACGGGGTCGTCCTGCCCGTTCTTCAAAACCTTCAGCAAAGGCGAGAGGCCTCTAGTGCCATGAACAAATGCTTTCTCGAGCCAGCTCGAGATCTCTGAAGCAGTCATCCCGTAGAAGGTTCGGAGTTTCTGTTGGGACCAAGCTCTGACATCCTGGGGAAGAGGCCATGTCAGGGGGGGTCTGAGGATCACGATCAATCGGAAACGTTTGGCAGCGCAACGCCACCGCAAGCGCACATCGCCCTCGGACCACTGAGTCTCGAGGAGCTGCCCACCGGACGGGCCTATCCAGGAGCAAATCTGGGCGTGTGTCTGCTCTCTGAGAGCCTCCCACACCGAGTCGTCTGTCCAGGTCTCGGTGCCATCGCTGAGGAACGTGAAGGCGAAGCTAGGGCCATCCCTGGGAGCCAAGGCACCAAGCCTCCCATCCGCCCCTTTGCGGAGCATGAAGATACTAATGTCGAGACAAGCCGGGAAGGTCCCAAGGTCGGCCACATCCAGGTAGTCCCAGGGGCCAGATCTGTAAAAGTCTCGAGGGAGCTCTCTCTCCTGGAGCTGAGACCCAGCTGAGTCTGCCACTGAGGGGCTAGCGGGAAGGGAAACCTGCTCCACTGATGGTACAGACACCAGGTGTCCTGCAAGCGGAGGAGGAGGGGGAGGAGGCTGCGGGATAGGCGACTCGGGCTCCACGGAGGCGACTGGCGGAGAAGGTGGAGGAGGTGGAGCGGAGGCTGCACTCGGCTGGGAAGGCGACGGTGCAGCTAACTCTGAAGGAGGGGCGAGGGGAGCAGGGGAGGGAGGGGGATGAGGATGCATCTGGACCTGGGGCTGAGAGGGAGGGGGGGGGGGAAAGGACTGAGGAAAAGGAGGCGGGGGCTGAAACTGCGGGGCGGGCGAAGGGGGGGGAAACTGGGGAAACCGGGGAGAAGGCGGGGGGGTGGGAGAGAGGAGGATCTGAGGCTGTGGAGGGCGGGCTGCCGTCGAAGAAGAGGCTCTCCCAGGTCCCTGGGGCATCTGCCTGTCAGGCCTGTGGAGTGCTGCTGCAGGAGTGGTAACCTCTGCCTCCTTGCCTTTATCCGAAATCTTCTTATTCTTTCCTCTTTTCCTTCGAACCTCGGTCCAACCGCCCACTACCTCTGGCCCAGGCTCCGACTGCCTCGGCTCCTCCTGACGTGGCTGTCCGGGGGGGGGAGGTGGGGGCGGAGGGGGCGGGGGCGGGGAGGGTCGAGACGAGCTGGCAAAGCGTGGACAAGCAGCCGCCAAGTGCCCAAAGCCATGGCACCGCAGGCACTGACCTGGCTGTCCGGTGACTATCATGCTCTGGGTGATACTGTCGGCACCTGTAACGATCTCGATCACTGCAGGGAGAGTCGCAGGATCCGCCACAGCCACACGGACTCGGGGAGCTCCTGCCGTGGTCACCGCATCGGCAAAGGTGTCGTGCATAACCCAGCCAAAATGGGAGCCCAAGTCCCTGACAATCGGCCGCAGCTCAGTAGCAAGCCCTGGAAAAACGAGTGTCACTGGGTGGCGAGGTATACGGAACCGAGTATCGAAATCCGCTGCGCTGAAACCACGGTACCACGGGACTATCATGATGATCTTCCCATCCACCGATGGGGAACCGGCTACCAGATTGCTCGCAGCTTTCTCACTGGAGAGTTTGAGCCAGAAGATGCCCCTTCCCATAAGGGCCACCTCCTCAATGTGGCCATCCTCTAGCAAGAGAGTGGACTGGAGCCAGTCCCTGATGGTAGACCTGGAGGGGGAGTGTCCAATGACTCTACCGTAAACAGAGGTACGAGCAAAGTCACTGGCTACCGCCTGAACACGGGATGATTGTTGCTCTGTCAGGATAACGCGGTAGGCATCTGGAGAGGGAGGGTCCGACTGGGCCTCCGGATCCGGGCTGGGGGCCGCCATACCGCCAAGACTAACTGCAAGCTTCCGATGAAGAAAAACAGGCTGCCACCCAAGAAGGGGATGAAGCGGCGGTGGAGCCTGGGGGTGAGGCGGGCGAGGCGAAATGAAGGGTCGGAGGGGTCGAAGCTGAGGGCGGGGCGAAGGCTGCGGGGTGCGGGGAGTACGGAGAGGGCGGGGGGGGGGGGGGGTGAAGTTGGAAAGGCGGGGGTGGAAAAAAAAAAAAAAAAAAAAAAAGCGGCGGCGGCGGCGAGGCGACGCGCGCGGTTAGAGCGGCGGCGAGGGGGGGTTAGAGCGGCAGCGAGGGGGGGGGGTTAGAGCGGGGGCGAGGGGCGGAGTGGAGCGAGGGGGCGGGATGGAGCGGAAGTAAGGGGGGGGGATGGAGCGAGGGGGCGGGTTGGAGCGAGGGGGGGGAGGGACGAGGGGCGAGGGGGCGGAATGGAGCGAGGGGGCGAGGGGTGGGTTGGAGCGAGCGGAGGCAAGGGGCGGGAAGGAGCGAGGGGGCGGGATGGAGCGAGGGGGCGGCTGGGGCGGAGGTGAGGCGAGGGGTAGCGGGGGGGGTGGAGGTGGTCGCAGCAAGAGGGGGGGGGGGGGGGGGGGGGTGGGGGAGCGAGGGGGGAGGTAGGGGCTAACGGCGAGGGGGGGAGGGGAAGCTCGCAGGAGCGCTACGAGAGTACTTACTAGTACACAAACTTGCGAGTTCCTTCCATTCAGTTCAATGGGTGTTTTGTTTTGTTTTTTGTTTTTTTTTAAACACCGCTAGAAAACTGTATTTACAAACTGACGCAATTCAATGTGCTGACACTCTGACACAATTCCCTATACTAGGGAATTCCTGCAATCCCACATGCACACTGACTAGGCATTTGACACAGGCATGTATCCCAAATAGCGCTTTTCCCTATACTAGGGAAGCTCCTGCAAACTAACTCTGATTGAAACACACAGGCATAGCCTCAAGCATAATCTGTCCCTGCTATAGCATCATAAACCGCAAACTCTGCTACAACCACAAAAGCGTAAATTGCTTCTGACAAAACAAAAATGACGAAAACCAAAAGGGAAAATAGATAAAGTGCTCCCTGGTCTTGTTCGCTCTTGCCTCAGCTCCACAAACAAATGATGCGCTCCTCTTTTCATCTGCCAAGGCGTAGCTGTCTGATCGAAATCTGTCTGAGGGAATTAGGTCAAAACTGTCACGGGCCACCAGCCAGCCACGTAGCCAGATATCTCGAACCCTGCAGCCCCAAGTAACTTCCCGATCGCAATTAATACGTCTGCCTACGAGCTGTTTACGTGACGTTGGAGGGCTTTGACCATATGACGAAGTGACGAAGTGACGGAATGATGAAACATTTTTTTTTAAAAACAGGCTCCCCATAACCTCCGTAATCTTTCCTGCGCGTCGCTCATCCACGAATTTCATCGAAGGCCTCCCGTAACACGTATCACTGTTAAGCCTCCATTTCGTCGTAGACCACGGGCAGCGCCAACACCTTGCTCACGGGTTAATTCGTCGATCACGTTATGTGGACTGTTCACGTACCACGTCGCAGGTCAGCGCCGATCAAATCTGCCCGTCATGTGGAGGTCACGAGCCCCTTGACTGTTTCTCCGTTGGGCGTCATGCGTAGCAAATTCGTCACACCTACGCTCCACGCCTACTGTCCGCTACCAACGATCAAGTGATACGCCCTTCAACTGATAGCATCTAACAATAAACCGTTCGTAGCTTTCGTCACAGCTCACGAACCCCTTCCCATTCCGTTAGATCACGCTGCAAGAGAGCTCAACTCAAAATTCGTCCATCCCTTGAGCTCTTCCTGGCGCTCTGATACCAATTGTTACACACTGACTTCTATTTCCTACAGACAGATCACGGGAGAAGCACCACTATCGTTCCACCCAGCCAACCTTGCTGAAAACCGAGAGAGAGCCAACAGAGAATTCGAATTACAAAGCATACGTGAATAGTTCATTCTCTTCTCTCTCTAGCTTCAACAAGCCCCATCTCCCTAGATGGATCTAGATGCCACATGTCATCATCATAGGGCCTTACTAATGCAACATTTCACCCCTCTCTTGGGATGCTTTTAATACCCTTTAAAATGCATCAAACTCCTGTGACATATACTCTCCCCCCCTATCTATGTTGAGGGCGACAAGCTTGCATCCTAATTCATTTTCAATCATATTCAGCCACCTCTAAAAGCATGAGAACACTTCAGACTTGGCTTCTAAAGCATATACCCAGCAGTATCTTGTGAAGTCGTCAATTAGAGTCATGAAATATTTGTACCCTCCAATGCAATTTGTCCTCATTGGGCCATAGACATCACTGTGCACTAGCTGCAATTTCCTCTGTGAGAATCTTGGACAATCCTTTTGGAAAGGAAACCGATGCTTCTTACCCAAAAGACAACCCTCACATGCATGTTTGGAAACTGTGTGAGTTTGAGGTACATCATTTGCCATGCCATGTGAATGTAATTTGGCAAGAGCTCTATAATTTAGATGACCCATTCTCTCATGCCAAAGATGAGTTTCAGCAAGCTGTGATTCTGAAATAGCAAATGCTTCAATAGAAAGTGCAGCTGAGTGATAATCAAGGTGATAAAGCCCCTTTTTCAAAGTGCCAGTGAGAACTATGGCATTGTCATCACGATAGGCATCTATATCCATAAAAAATCACTTTGAAACCTGAAGTGGCAATTGCTGAAATTGAAATCAAGTTGACTTCAATTCCAGGGACAAAAAGAACATTTGTCAAAGTGACAGGATAGCTTGAAATGGATGTGAGCTGCACATCTCCAATTCCTTTTACAGCATAGGAAGCATTATCAGCACATGTGACAGTCCCCCCTTGAGGTGCATTAGCCAAGGAATGAAACAACTGTCTGCAAGAGGTGACGTGCTTGGAAGCACCACTATCAAAATACCAAGACTGAGCATCATTAGTAAAAAAGAATGCATCAACTTTGGAGGGATCAAAAGAGCAATGGCAGCCCATGCCCAATCATCCTGGAGAGCATGTACATGTGAGGCATCTGCTAGCTCATGGGATTCGATTGCATGTGAGGCATTTACTGTCAATCCTGCTTTCTTCTTCTCCGAAGCAATGCACTTCTTGCATTCTGAAATTTCATGCCTCGGCTTGCGACAATAGTTGCATCTTTTCTTCTTTGACTTATCTACTGTATTTTGAGATACATTGGAGGAATTACCACTGTTAGGCACATATTTAGGCTTGCCCATAGGCTTGGAAGCCTTTCCTTTTTTTTGCTGTGAAGCAAATACATGATCAGGTTTAGTAGCTTGCCTATTAGCACGACTTTGCTCTTCCTGCAAAAGCAAAGTGACTAACTGATCAAATGATAGTGATCAAGATTTCCATTGGCTACAAGTCTAAGGGTTGTAGCAAACCCTTGATACGTGTCTGGCAGTCCATTCAATGTACTGCTAACAAGCTGAGAATTAGGCACCACTTCATCAATATTTGCAAGTTGCTCCATGAGGTCCTTGACCTTTGTTAAATATGTATCCATTGAGTCACTTCCTTGCATGTTGAGTTCCTGCAATTGTCTTCTCAAATATGCAACCCGTGCCTCATTGCGAACCTAATAAAGAGAAGCTAGCTTATCCCAAGCATCCTTTTCTGTCGTGCATGAACGGATGTGTGGAATAATGATTCTCCTGCATGATAAGGCAATACATGAGTTTGCATTTGCATCTCTAGAGTCCCATCTGATCTAATCCTGAGTAGGAGTAGTAGTGACAGGAGTACTAGAGGAAGAGCAGTTAGGAAGATTCCCCCCTGGAGGAGTGCCAGCAATAGGGGCAGCCACTTGAGCATTGGCTGGCCTCAAATCAATACCTGAAACAATATTCCAAAATTTTCTTGCAACTAGAATATGCTTCATAAGGTAGGACCACATAGGATAGGTGGTGCCATCCAACTTATCATCTTCACGGAGAACGCCAAACAAATCATTGTTGTTGCCAACCATTGTAAATAGCACAAGTAAAAGTGCACTGACCAAGTGATGCAAAAATAGCCTCAAGGCTTTCAACTGTAAATGTGACCAAATGAGAGCTGAATCAAGGGAAGATCACTACAAATAGAAGCTAAGGCAAAAGCCCCACAATCTGAAAGGGCAAAATGGCCAAAAAGAGGGCAAATGTGGAAAAGCCCCAAATTAAGCTACAACTTTGCAAATGTGACCAAATGTCCTACAATTTCTTGCAATTTCTTGTCAATTTCACTGAAATCCGCCAATTTCAGATCAAAGCAGGTAAATGTCACTGCTATTTGAGCAAATGTGGCAAAATAACCTGCAAATCTGAGAATATCCTGCAATCTGACTGCAATGTCTTGCAAAAATGCCAAAATAGACCAATCTGACTGCTAGAGATAGCAAATGTGAGATTCTCTCACTCAAATTGAGAGAAAAAGTACCTGCAAATCTACAATCATGGAAAGCCCCAAATATCTGCAAATGTCCAAATCTGATTACAAAATCTGTCAATGAACACAGAATGCCCCAGATTGTGCCAAGTTTGACAGGTACTGTGTAGACAACATCAAACGGCAATCGTACACGGCAGTGTATGGACAAATTGCTGACGATTGACGATGTTGTATGGAAGATGTATGGACAATGCATGTACAGATGAATACATTGTACGGACGGACTTCTGACCGTACGGCAAATTACGTGCAAGCGTACGATAGATTGTTTGCAGTCTACGGATGGTGTGCCGTTCGTACGATTATACGGTGTTGACGCAGGGTTGTACGACAGTACGTTGATGGAGCTACGCTATAACAAAAAAGATGTCGCCTCAGAGTAGAGTGCAGCGTACGGATAGCTACCTACACGGTTGATTACCTATAGATACCATGCAAGTTATACAGGAATACTGCAGGATACAAGCGTACGGTGAGTTGTACAGTAGTTGTATGGAAGCAGCGCAGCACAGGAGCAAATGGCTGCAAAAAAGGCGTTTGTACAAAAGTAGCGACACTAAGGCATGTGCGACGTTGAGGCCTATGCAAATCGAAGCTGGTAGTAGGATGGCGCACACTTTGGGAAGCAAGTGCAATGCCAATGCTTGTGCCAGAATCAAACAACCCGCTCTGATACCACTCTAGGCTCAAGGAAGGGGAAGGAGGTACAAACGTGGAGCAAAACGCTGAAAGCCGTCACATCAACTAACAAATGAAAGTACAAAGTACAAAATAAAGGGGAATGCTAGGACAGTGCCCTAGTGGTACCACTAGTACTAGGTGTCATAAGACGCTAAAAGTACTAGGTGACCTAAGTGCCAATAACTAAAGCTACATGGCACATACCAAGGCCCAAAGGGCATCAATACGACCGGGAGATGATGGCCTACAAAAGTGAGATACAAGACTTTTAAGCAGGATGCTCAACCATAACATTAGGAGGTGTAGTATTTCTCTCACCTGAAGGACGTTCCAGCTTATAAAAAGACCCCAAGGGTCTTCAATTCCTATCTACCCTCGTCTTACAGACGTTCATGCCATTAACAACCACCACCAGATCCTTACATGCTAACCTTAACAATTATCAGGTCATCAATAGACATCAATCTCCAAACTTAAAGAACAACTCTCATAGATTAGTATGTGGTTTAGTTGTTGTGCAAGTCATGCCGCCACAGGGAAAGATTTTTCCATAAGCCAATTTGATTATTTATGACTTATACGTAGTTTAAAAATGAGGCTGGAAGGACGCCCAATATCTTGCACAGTGAGTGTACAATGCAGGATATTTGTAGAGGTCCTAGAGTCATAATGTGTTTTGAGGTGTGAAGGGTTGAGATCCTTTGTTATCTCACAGTACAGGTGTGGCTTTTGCCAGCGGCCAAAAGCAGTTTTCAGGTGATTGCTAGCCAAGACCATTCTTGGTGTTTAGTGGCACCGATCACCAACCTAACTAATTAGATCCTGACCATTGCTATTCACAAGAACTGGGAACTTTATGCCTTTTCCAGCAAGATCATAAGCATGAAACAAAACACCGCTGGAGAGGACCTTTTTGTCATGGGACTTATTGCCATTTCATTCTCGGCCCCATAAAGTGGGATCGATTTTGGAGAGACTATCTTTTTCCAGGATTTGCAGGACATGTTCTTGTTCGAAGCATATGCAGCTGGGAGAAGGAATCCCCTAAAGTGATTCAGGCATGTCTTCTTGCATTTTGCTAATGTTGAAAATGCCAAAGAACCCTTACACAAGATATTGTAAATCTAGCCTTCAGCTAATGCGTTCTCTTTCTTTCCTGTTTTCTTATGGTGTGGTCAAGTGACTTATGGCATGCACATTAATAAAGCAGGTAAAAGAGGGCAACATTGTTCAAGTGTAGTAATCCTTTCTGTCCACTCAATATGTGGATAGTGAATATTAATTCTTTAAGATGTGCTTTGTGGATTTCTTTGGGGGACGCATTGTGTTTTTTTTGCATGAAGGATAAGTTTACTTTTAATTTAAAGATCTAGAATAAGTGGCAGAGACTCAAGCTGGCATTTCTCAATGGAAGCACTTTGATTCTTTATAGTGCTCAGTAACACGTTCATCTGGTGTACTTAAGAGGGGAAATTTGAATGGTCGTTATGTTCTTGTAACAGTGTTTGTTATGGTACAAACCCGGGAATTTCAAGGTTGATACACGATGCCACCACACCTTTCGGAGCTCCCGTCCAATGAGAGTTTTGGAGTCACACATTTACAGAAAGCATCACTGTGGGTCTCATTCCTTCCTGAATAGGAAATATTCATTTATCCTTTTGCAACGCATTTCCTGTGGGCAAGGCTTTATCACAGATGGAGTAAAGTGAGTTGTTTCATCTCTTATACTCCAGTTGTTCCTGAAATTTCACCAAAGTTTTAGAAGCAGGCATGGGACAATATTAATATAAAACCATATGAAGGGCAGGAAGCTATTGTATTTTTCTCTTTGATGGTGTTGATTTGTGTAGAAATTGTAATACTCGTTTGATTCATGCTCTGCGCCATGTACCTCCTGCTGAGCTGACTTGATTTCCCGAATTAAGTGTGATGTGTCATAATGGTCAATTGTAGTACTATGCAGTTGTCAAAATAGGTGGAAGTTTATTCCTTTCCAGCATCATCAAGGATACTTGTGCAAGTAAGCAAACACAAGGTGGTCCAAAATTTTGGTGTGATCTACAAATACAGTGATAACTGTATAGAAGCAATGGTTGAGGTGGCTGTCAGGAATATATTGTCCTACAAACTTTCTTCGCTGATTCTGATCCTAGCTTTAGTGCAAGTAGACTTCCAGTAAAATTTTGCGGAAGAATGTGACAGGCATTATAGCAAGGTCATAAAATGACTGTTAAGCAAAATTCACTCTTGATTCGGAGAGCTGCTAGTAGGCAGGATGGTCTTTGAATACAGAGTTGTTTGTGTAGACTAAATAGTGATAAAGCTGAGGGACAGAATCTGATCCATGCTTATTACCTATCTACATCAACGTCTCTCTGAAAGTCTAGCAACAAGTGCAAGACAAAGTTCACACCTATTCAATGGTGATGCAAAAGTGGTGGACTGTACATATGGGGTAAAAATGTTTTGACTGTGCACCCATGAAGGAGAACATGTGAATGACAAGAGAATGCAGGAGCTACGAAAGAAGATGTAATTTCAATGAGCACTAAAACTAAAATGTAGTACATATGAAGGAAGGTGAAGGCAGACAAAGCTATGCCTGTTTTGCATTGCACTTCCTTGCATTTTCTCACCACATCCTCGACCTCTATGGTTACCACCACTATTTCACCACCATCATCCGCCTCATCATCTACGCCACCTCTCTTCTCCCCCTCTCTTGCATTATCATCACAAGTCTCCTCTCCAGTAGCCTCACCACTGGCCCCACCGGCCATGGCTCCACAGTACTTTCCCCTCGTATCACCTCTACCTCTCAGTCAGCCACCCTTCATCACCTCGTCCGGCCTTGCTACTCCTACATACCACTCCCCCGCCCAGATCATGCTGTCCCCACCCTCAGTACAACCTCAGCAGCCCACCTTCATTCCAACCCCTCTCGAGATCCAGTTCCCACCTGGACCAGGACATCTTAGGCCCCCACCAGATGCTTGGGACTCCCTATAGGCTGAGATACATAGCATCCGGGCCCGTCAGGTAGAGCTGACGCATTACACCCAGGAGCAGGCCCATGTTATACACGAGCAGGGCACCCTTATCCAGGGACTCAGGCACGACATCACACAGCTTCAAGAGGAGCTCGGGACCCTCAGAGCAGCGCCTGGAGGGACCCCAGTCACAGAGATGGAGGCACAGATAGCCACGATACAGTCAGCTATAGCAGAGACGACTAGATGGGTGGACATGGTGAAACGGGAGCCCGCAAAGGCAACCGTTTCAGCGGCCATACAGGAGCAGCAGCAGAGGGCTTCAAAGGCCCTCAACATCCGGATACGAGGGATCATGCAAGACAGCACCAACACCACTACAATGCCCATGGAGGAGGCGATCACCTTTGTGACCACCACCATGGGGGTCCCCGACCATGGCATACAGGAAGCATGGCATGTTGGGAGAGATCCCAACCGAGAGCAGCCCCTAGTCATTCGCTTCAGAGATTCACATGCTCGACTAGTGACACTCCGACGCCGAGCCGCTCTATGAGAGCATCCCACCCTGTCCATGGATGAGGATTTGACACCACTACAGATTGAGGAGCGACGAGTTCTTCTGCAGCAGCGGGATGTTGCCCGCAAGGAGGGGAAATGGGCCGTGGTCCGAGATGGTAGGTTGTTGACCGGCACCCGTCGGGCTCCCACCCGTACCCCCTAGGGGGACGGGGCCTATGAGACTCAGGTTTTTGAGACCCTAGATTGCACCATTTGGAACTATAATGGTACCTTATGGTCAAAGCCCAGGGAACTTCTTGGAGTCTTATACAGGACGAGACATAGTCTCTTACACGGAGACACACCAGAGTCCAGAGCGTCCACTATCGATAGTCAGTGGCTACACATGGGAGTCAGCCTTCAGGGATGAGACGAGGGATACAGGAGGAGTCCGAGGATCAGGCGGGGTCGCAGTATTGTACAGGTCTTCCCTCTCCATTGAGAGGAAGGACGCACACTCCCGATTCATGTGGATCCGGATCCGTCCGATGCACAAACACCCGTGACCTTTTCATAGCAATATGCTACTTCCCGCCAGACACATCCCACTTCGCCAGAGTGGCACGAGAGGAGGGTGAGACATCGCCATATGCACCCTTACATCAGGATATCCTAGACATTTCAGCTTGCGGGGAAGTTCTCCTTGTTGGGGACTTCAACGCCAAGACGAGCACGCGCCAGGCACCACTCCTGGACTTCCGAGACGACTCTATCATGCTACCAGACATGGACCTAGACGGAGCAGGTATGACCATGACCTCATCGAACCGACACGGGATACACCATATGGACACGCGCTCCTTGATCTGGGCAGGATGCATGATCTCATCATCTACAACGGGCTTGACCTATGGCCCTCCTCAGGTGGCTTTACTTGCTTCCCACATGGGGGGGGGCACTAGTGTAGTAGATTACATCATGGGATCCCCTACCTTCACTTCATGTATCACCAACTTCACCGTAGCACCACTCCCTCCAGGAGCTGATCACACATACCTATTCTTCACTATCGCCACCCCACGCTTAGCCACACCACACACACCACATAGGAAGCACGACACCTACCATGACATACACTTTGCTCACAGCCTCTCACCGGCCTACTCTAGACGCCTAAACAGACTCCTAACCTACATCGATCACATACCACTCATAGAGAACCATGCTGCCCTAATTAGTCGCACACTCCACGAGGCTGCCCTCCAAATCTTTCCCCACACCACACGGTCCACTACACCACCACCTCTTGGTTCTGTACCCTGTAACAATTGGTACGATGCAGAGTGCAAGGCTTATCGCCGACAGCTCCGACTTGAAACCAAATGTCACCTCCCGAACACACCAGACACGGTACGCAAGTACCGACATCTCGTACGTTGGAACAAGCAGGCATTTCTTCGTCGAAATGATGAGGAGCTGCTGCACATCTTGTACAGCAACAACTCTAAGGATTTTTGGCGGAGATTCCTTGAGCGTAGGTCTCCATCACCCCTCACCGACACGAGAGTCTGGCACACGTATGCACACCATCTTTATGATGTCCCACACCAGCCCACTCCAGATCTCATACACACACGTCGCCCCACCACTTGCACGTTGTTCACCAGAGGGGGAGTCAAGGACGCGACATTGAAAATTGCACAATGGCTGAGCTAAGGATCACGAGGGGCTATGCATTGAGTTTATCGCATATGGGATCGACACATTAGCCCCGATCCTAGCAAAGCTATTCAATGACGTTGTTTGCCTTGGCTTCCCCCGCACCTGGACACTCAATACCATCACCCCCATCCACAAGATAGGGGATCCCATGGACCCGAGTAACTACAGGACTATCATGATTGGACATGTGATGTCCAAGATCTATGCAGTTGTATTGGATGCGTCGGTCAGCCTGTTCGCAGAGATGAGAGGGCTCAGAGCAGAGGGTCAGGCCGGTTTCAGGCGAGACCATGGGACTATGGATCACATACTCACACTTAGGAGTGTCATTGAGGAGGCCAGATCACGGAAGGAGAGGGTATATTGCTGCTTTGTGGATTTTCGCAAAGCCTTTGACACAGTACCTCGAGCTCATCTCATCACACACCTACAGACACTGGGATTTGATCAGGAGATCATCTGGGCAGTCATGGCACTGTATGAGAGAGTCTCAGGCCGAGTTCGGACAGGCGTAGGTTGGACAGATGAGATCTTGAGTACCATAGGAGTCAAACAGGGTTGTCCCTTATCACCGACCTTGTTTGGCCTCTACATCGATGAGCTTGAGACTTTCATGGGCGCGTTCGGAGGGACCGGTTGCTCACTTGCCGGGATCATCATCAGGATTCTTCTTTATGCAGATGACGTGGCACTCTTGTCATCCACACCCGAGGGGCTCCAGCGACACCTGGATGCACTGCAGGCTTTTTGTTTATCCCATGATTTGGAGGTCAACCTTGGCAAGACCAAGGTCATGATCTTTAACACCTCTCGAGCAAACATGCAACGGAAGCAGTTTACTTCTACTTTTGGTGGGTCACCAGTTGAGATCGTATCCTCATACACTTACTTGGGGGTCAACTTCTCCGGCCCGATCTTCACGATGAGACCAGCGATGCAACCAGACTGAGTAGGGGATACGCCTCACTGGCTCGGCTAGAGAGACAAAGCTTCCACTCCCACTTCCAGGACCCTCGAACCAAGGCTCTTCTCTTCGACTCCTTGGTCCAACCAGCCGGTATGTATGGCAGCCCTTGTTGGGGGCCTGACATGTCAAAGATAGAGTGGACATGGGTGGAGCGCCTGCAGATCCTCATGCTCTCACGGATGATCCGGGGGAAACTGTCTGTACCACATCACATCATTCAGGCCGAGTTTGGTGCTTCTCCACTCCAGCTAGATGCAAACTTTCAGACCATTATATATCTACACCAGGTCAGATCATATGGGGACTGCACATCAGGGAGACAGAGGTTGCCATGGTTGGCTCTCGATTCCTCCATGAGGTTGGCAGCAGAGGGAGACGAGCGATGCTGGTATGCACGGACTCACTGATGGTTTCTGAGACTAGGGTTCCACATCGATAGGATACCTCCTTTTCAGTACAGTTTAGATGCTCCTCCGGTACTCCCACCCACCATCCCGATCGGGCCACACACCAACCAGGTCATTCGTGAGGATCTCCTGCAGCTACACACCTTTAGGACCTGGTTGGAGCTGAGGGAGCTTCCAGTGAAGCTGAGTTTCTATAGAGATTACTGTCTTCGTATTTTGGAGGAGGGATTCATCACACCACCGGGGTACACTGAGCTTCATATGCCTCACTCACTACGGATCTCCATCGGACAGTTTCGGGTATCATCACACCGCCTCCGCATAAAGAGCGGCAGAGCAGAGGGGATTCCTAGGGAGCATCGCTTATGCATATTGTGCGACTGTCAAGAGGTCGAGTCGGAGGAGCATTTTATTTTCAGGTGCCCAATGTACAACGAGATCCAAGGTCACTACCACTGCCTCTTCAGTAGCTCTGGGCTCCTTTCCAGATTCCTCGCCTACCCAAATCAGAGATGCCTCGCGGCCTTCATTCACGAGGGGGTCCGACACAGAGAGTACTTACTCAGGGGACGGGGCTTTGCCACATCATTAGACACCTCTCAGAGTAGGATCACAGAGTTCTACCCATCGAGTGACATTGATCGTCCAGTCTCTAGCTGCAGACGTGACAGAGACTCCGACTTGACGATCGCAGCACGACACACGAGACATTGAGGGGACACACAGATCACTCAAGGGACCTCTCATCATTGTTTAGACCCAGGATACGTCCCACGGGAGTCACGGTGGCTCTGGTCTTGCCTCGAGCCTCGTCCAGGATACCGAGACGTACAACACCCCTTGACGAGCACCAACGTCCCATCACCGGCTATGCACCAGCTAGGGCGACATGACATACGGAGGATTCCGCTCCGCTCCAGTCCTTTTCTTTTCATTGTTACATCCAGATGTATTTGATTTGATTATGTATGATCAGACTTAGGATTCAGCATGGGTGATGATGCTCGTTTCAGTAGCTCCACCCTTACTGTGATTTGTATCAGGTTTTCTTTCAGTCTCATAGACCCATCGGTCTTCCGAAGACTCTAATAAAATTTCTTTCTTTCTTTCTTTCACACCTTCTTCCACAGAGAATTAAATCTCCTAATTACAAATAGAAGTTCTGAAGGGCTAAATTTTCCCCTCAGAGAACTGTTGGAGCTAATTGGAAACAAAAGAAATTGTTAAGTAAATGGAAGGACAATTATGGAGAATAAGGGGGCATGTAAGACAAGCATTTGGAGGTTCAATTGAGTGAATGGAAGTGCAACCCCCCGAGCACCCGCGCCGGTCCCAAAACCCGTCGTGCCCGCGCGAGCCCCTTGAGCCCCCGTCGGTCCTGACCCCCGTCGTTCCCTGGACCCCCAACGCACACACGTCACTCCTAGACCCCGGCACCGACCCTCGAGCTCCCGTCGTGCACCTGTGTCACCTCCTAGACCCCGATGCGCCCCCAAGATCCGCATCGAACCAGACCCCCACCGCACGCCCGAGCACCCGCATTGTCTCGAACCCCGTCGCGTCCCCGACCCCCCAAGCACCTGCGTTGTCTTGACTCCCGTCACGCCCCCGTGTCACTCTCGGACCTCGATGCGCTCCCAACCCCCCACATAGACGTGTCGCTCCCGAACCCTAGCGTCGATCCCCTAAGTTGCCGCATCGATCCTGACCCTGTCGCGCACCTTCATAGCCCCCTGCCCCCAACAGCGGTGGCACCTCGAGCTCCCACGTCAGGTCGAGACTCGTTGCGCGCCTGACCCCCCGAGCAATCACGTCTTCCCAAACCCCCTCGCATCCTTGACCACCCCGTCATCCTGAAGCCGTGTGCACTCGAACCCCGCCATGCCCTCGACGCTACAGGCCCCCGATCTCCCGTGTCGATCCCGACCCCCGTTGCGACCTCGACGCCTCAAACACCTAGACCCATCATCCCCGTCCCTGACCCCATGCGTACACATGTCGCTCCCCGACCTCCGCGATGGCCCCTCGAGTTGTCGCATCGGCCCCGACCCCGTCGTGCACCCATGTCTCCCTCGACCCTTGTCGTTCATCCGCGTCGCCTCCAACCCCCGGCGCGCGACAAGCTCTCGTGTCAAGTCGGGACCTCGTCGCACGCCCGACCCCCCCGAGCAACCGCGTTGTCCAAAACCTTGTCACGCCCCTGAGCACCCCCGCCATCTTGATGCCCTGCGAACGCTCGACTATACCGGCCCCCCGATCTCCCGCATCGGTCTCGACCGCCATTGCGCCCCCGACACCCCGAGCATTTGCACCATCTCGACCCCCCTTGTGCCCCTTATCCCCTAGCACACGCGTCACTCTCGAACCTCAACATCGGCCCCCAGAGCTATCACATTGGTCCGAATCCTGTCGTGCACCCGCGTCATCCTCGCCCCCTGCCAGCGTTGGTGCCCCACCTGCGTCACCCTTGACTCCCGTCCCGTCCCCATTGATGCCCTCGACCCCCGTCGCGCGTCCCAACCCTCAAGCACCTACGTTGTCTCGAATCCCGTTGCGCCCCCGAGCACCCCCATCATCCCGACACCTTGCGCACCCGAACCTCGTCGCACCCTCGACGGCGTCAATCCCTGATCTCCTGCATTAGTCCTGACCCCCGACGCCCCGAGTACCCGGACTGTCCCGACCCCCGTCACGCCCCCGACCCCCGCACACACATGTCCCTCTCGATAACCCCGTTTGTGGGCCCCCCGAGCTATCACATCAATCTCGACCCCGTCGTGCCCCCGCCTTTCCCGAGGCCCCTGGCTCCACGTCAAGTCGAGACCCTGTCGCACACCCGAGCACCTGCGTCATCTCAGACCCCGTCGTTGCCCCGAGCACCCATGTCATCCTGACGCCCTATGCCCTTAACAACGCCGACACCCCAATCTCCCATGTCAATCCCGACCCTCGTCGAGCGCCCTACCCCTTGAGCACTCTCGTGTCCCCGAACCACCAAGCACTCGCATTGTCTCGGACATCGTGTCGCACCCACGTCACTCCTAGACCTCAACGCGCCTCTGACGGCACCGAAACCCCTGATCTCTCGCTTCGGTCCCGACCCCTGACCCCCCGAGCACACATGCCGTCCCGACCCTCATCGCGTCCTCAAATCCCCGAGCGCATGTGTCGCTCCCGAACCTCGGCACGTCGGCCCCTCGAACTCTTACATCCGTCTCGACCCCGTCGTGCCTCTGAGCACGCACGTCACCTCCGACCCCCGTCATGCACCTGTATCATCCCCTTACCCCATCGCGCCCTTGATGTCGCCAGCGCCTTGAGCTCCCATGTTGTTCCGGACCCATGTCTACATCTTTTGCAAGAGACTGTAGACATATGAGGGGCTTGGCTGCATTCCATATGAATATGCCGGAAGATTCATGGAGGTGCAAATTGTCGACATGTAGGACTCCTCGCAGTCTACATAAGTGAGTAATGGCGAGCTTCCACCCTGTCCCAACAATTAAATGTGCTTCCAGCTTACCCCAATTAAATGCCAAGTGTCGTTTGAAGATTCTAGATGTATCCATGTGATATACAAGCGTTACAGGAACCAATTGAAAGGGTCACAAAATGGACTCTAATTGATATCATTCTACTACACCTCATTGAAATGTAATACTCATTTTGACCTAAATCATGGTGTAAGCTCCCAAAATGTTGTAAAATGCTCCAAACTGATTTGACTGAAACTACTATGCCATATGTGGATAGCACCCCGTCCCAATTATTGGCAACTTATATTTGTATAAAGCGCCATACAAATAAAGGTGGATGTTGCATAAAGTGTCTCTTTACTAAAGAAGTGGGGCAATACTAACTTCACCATTAGGTTAAAATCAACCTTATATGTTATGGTCTCAATGGGCCATTCAAAGTCCTCTTAGACCATGAAATTACACCAGCAATTGCACTATCACAAGTGCAATTTATATGCTCTAACACCCCTTGCATTAAGTATTAGAGAGTACTTCACGATGTTTTTGAAAGTCATTGACCCTTCGGTCTTTCAAAGACTTTGATAACCTTTCTTTCTTTCTTTCTCTCTCTATCTCTCCAACTAGTCCCAACTATATAATGTGGATATTCTCCACCCTAATAGTTCATTTCACTACTCCAGACTATAAGGAATCAATTAAGAAGCAACTCCCAAGATCACAAGAGCCTTTCAATAGAACTATCAATTCATGGTTGGGAGATATTTGCACTAATCCTAGCCAAATATTCAATGAATCCTTCCATAGAGGCTTTCTTGTAGCATGAACCATCAACACCATAGTTCCGATTCACAATGTAAGAGACTCTATTGACATTTGTACCTATGGGGCCATCATGGCAGGCCATTTGATAGCCAAAGTATATGGATCAACACTCAAGATAACATCCATGAAAAGGCTGAACGGGCAAGCATGCACATTGCATACAGAAGGTTAGACAACGTTTAGGCTAGATCACATCTTCCCTTTAGAGTTCTCATTGAGCAAGCTAGGCATTGAAAATAGGTGGTGTACTTCTAATTCGTTGACTTTCGCAAGGCCTTTGACTTAGTCCCATGAAATCCTCCCAATTCACAACTTCAAGCTTTGGGGATTGTAGATGATGCTATTTGCTCATGAATGGCACTATATATAAGAGAGCTACGTGCACATTACGCATATGTGCATAAAACAGATGTGCAGACTCATCAATAGACAATGAACCAGCCAGATAGAGAAACCACCAAAATAATACATTTCCGTCCAAAGCTATGGACACAATACAAAAGAAATAGATTCAGAGTCCCACCAATGGTGTGGTCCTCTGATCTTACCACAAGGTGCAAGTGATGATGAATGAGGGCTGGAGGCCCTCCTTTTATAGGCCTAGGGGCCTGTCATAAAAACCGACCAGTCAGCTTCATACTGGCCGACCAGGCTGGCCGACCAGTCAGCCCTTTAAGGGCTCTAAAACCAGGGCCCTTTGGCCCACACTTCTAGGGCCTTTGGCCCTCCAATCTAGGCAAGGGCCCAGCCCTATATAAGGCATGCCACTGCCCACTAGCAGCCCCATTTGCTGCTCCACGTGGCCTCATACAGCCCCGTATAGTAGCTTTGTACCCTGCTCTGTACACATGCTGATGTCAGCGCCACCTGTCCTAAGTCTGCACAGCCTTGTACCCTGCTCCCTACACTTGCTGGAAATCCCTGTACAATCAGGCGGCTGCAGGTCCCTGATGTCCACGTGTCTGCCCCGTACATCAGGAGCTCCACGACTTGCCAGGTACCCTTCTTACTAGCCCATTGGCCATGTCTGGATAGCTGCCCACATGACAGCCTGTGTGCTGCCCATGTGGCAGCCTTTACCTGTTGCTGTGTGCTGCCCACATGGCAGCTCATGTGCTGCCCACGTGGCAGCGCCAATATCCCCTGGTCTACCTCCCCATGCTCTCCTCATATGGGGGCTTACAGATGGGGAGGTGACCATTCCAACACCCCCTCTCACCGACACATCTCGGCCCAATGCCAACACGTCAATGACGATGCTCCAGTAACTCCCTGGTCGTAGTCCTCTAGAACATTTCGGTGTCAAAATATTTTCCTGGCTTTTCATCCAGTGGCTCGTGCTCCACCAGGTCGGGTTCCGCTTCCGCACACCATCCTGGTACACAGGTCCATCTTTGGTAGCACCTCCTGGCACCACCTCCTTTAGTCATGTTCCCGCCTTCGAACTCAAGCAATCCAGCCGTCACGATCTTCCAGTTATCTCCCTCATAATGAGTGAACAACCTGGATTCTTCCAGGCACCATGCTCTGAGGGTCTGTTTCAATCCATCCTTCCTTTGGCAAGGTCTGCAACCAATGAATATTTCCAAATAACCTGGACCATGAACTCTCGCTGAGTTCTCAAGCAGGTACTCTTTTGGCTTCAGTACTCTTTGTCCATCACCTTCTAGCAATTTGCGTCCGAGATTTGAAGAAGCACCAATACTTCCCCTTCTGCCTTCGAAGAAGGCCAATTCCTTCCAATCGCGTATCACCTGAGACAAATGAAGAGCAGAGTCTTTCCACAGCATGCTATGAAGACTCAAATGCAAAATATCAAGTACATACCAGACTGTTGTACTGCCTATATGTTTGCTCTCTGGAAGCAAACCCTGTACCTCAATGAGGCACCCGCCAAGAGCTTGTGTAATCCTTTACTATCCCCTTCTGAAGTACAACATCCATCTGACCATGAGACCCCAAGGCCACAGGTTTCTTTGGATCTGGATTCGGCACACGGACAGCCAGGATCTGTTTGTTGCAGTTTGCTACTTCCCTCTGAGACCTCCCACTTTGCCAGAGATATCTGAGGTGAGGATGAGACATTTCCATTTGCTGCTCTTTATCAGTCCATTGTTGACTTCTCTAGCCACGAAGAAGTCCTCCTAGTGGGGGACTTCAACGCGAGGACAGGCGCCCGTCAGGTACCACTCCTTGACTTCAGGGATGATTCCACTCTACTGCCAGACATTGACCTTGAGGAGGCAAGTATGGTATGGGTTTTGGCTAACAAACGAGGTTGATTCACATCTTATGGGCAGGCCATATTAGACCTCGGTAGGATGCATGATCTCATTATCTATAATGGTCTTGACAGATGGCCCGCATCATGTGGTTTCACGTGCTTCCCACATGGGGGAGGCTCCAGTGTTGTTGATTACATCATAAGATCCCCTGCCTTCACATCTCGCATCACTGACTTCACTGTAACACCTCTCCCTCCAGGGGCTGATCACACTTATCTTTTCTTTAGCATCTCCACTCCACATCGCATAGCACCTTCCACCCCACTAAGTTCTTACTCCACCTACCATGATATATGCTTTGACCGCGATCACTCACCTACTTACTCTGGCTGTCTGTACATACTTCTCGCTTATATTGACTTCATACCCCTTTTAGAGGATCGTGCTGCCCTGGTACTCACTACACGAGGCTTCCCTTCACGCTTTACCCCACACAAACCGCTCCACCCACCACCCCCTGGGACTATACCCTATAATAGCTAGTACGATGAAGAGTGTAAGGCTTTACGCCATCAGTTCAGATTCAAAACCAAAAACAGTCTTCCGAGCGAACCAGATACGCTATGTGAGTACCGTAGACTGGTACACAGAAAGACATTTTGTTTAGTAACAACTCTAAGGACTTTTGGCGGAGATTTCTAGAAGGACAGTCCCCCTCGTCAGAACGAGGAGGAGCTACTAAACATTTTGTTTAGTAACAACTCTAAGGACTTTTGGCGGAGATTTCTAGAAGGATAGTCCCCCTCCCCACTCACTGACACTTAGGTCTGGTTTGATTATGCACGCACACTTTATGACATCCCAAATCAACCAGTCCCTAACCTCTCACACTTGATTCTGAGGTCAGCAAATTTGTGGAGTGTTGAGGACTGAGAGCAGCAGGACATGCCGGATTCCGGCGTGATCATGGTACCATGGACCACATTCTCACGCTCAGATGTATCATCAAGGAGGTGAGGGCACGAAAACATAGGGTTTATTATTGCTTTGTGGATTTCCACAAGCCATTTGACAAGGTTCTGAGAGCTCGCCTCATACAGCGCCTACAGGACTTGGGTTAGTACCAGGAGATCATTTGGGCTGTCATGGCACTTTACGAGAGAGTTTAGGCAGAGTTCGAGCAGGATCTGGGTAGACAGACGAGATCACGAGCACTATCGGGGTCAAACAAGGGTGTCCATTGTTGCCTACCTTGTTTGGCCTTTACATTGACGAGCTTGAGACAGTGATGTAGACACAGGGGGGGTAGGTTCCTTGGCATAGACGAGACGAGACAGTGTTTAGCCTCTACATTGACGAGCTTGACACAGTGCTGCAGCTCCAGACCTTTCTTCACTATGAGACCCGCGATGTAGGCACGCTTGAGCAAAGGATATGTTTCCTTGGCCAGACTAGAGAGGCAGTGCTTCCACTCGCACTTTTAGGATCCATGGACCAAGGGGTTGCTTTTTGACTCGTTGATCCGCCCAGCAGGGATGTACGGCAGCCCATGTTGGGGGCTAGACTTGTTAGATACAGAGTGGGCCCGTGTGGAGCAGCTACAGGTTCTCATGTTATATTACCAAGCTCCTCCCTCCGCCCTCCCGTAGCTCCTCCCTCGTGCAGCCACCTGGCTGCTCACCGGCAACCTCTCCCGCCCAGCTACCTCCGCCCCTCCGACTACAGCCCCTCCAACTAGTTCCGCCCTACTCACTGTGCTCCGCTCGCCTCCCTGCTCTGACTGCACTGCTGCCCCCACCTGCGCTACTGCTGCTCCACCCTCCTCCCACTTCCTCCACCCGCATTGCCGCCTTCTCTACCCCGCTGTGCCTTCTCTGCCCGTCCGTGCAGCTCCCTCCCGCTCCACCTACTGCTCCCCCCCCCACCTCCTTACTGCTCTCCTCCACCTCCTACACTGCCCTCCGTCTACTGCTCCCCCCCGCCTCCTTACTACGCCCCCTCGCCTCTTTGTTGCGCCGTCCTCCTACCCAGGCCTCCACCTCCCCACTCCATCCTCCCGCCTCCTACTCTCTCCTCCTCCTAGGCCTTCTGCCTTCACCTAGGCCTCCCTGCTCTGCCCCCTCCTAGGCCTTTCGCCTCCAGATTCCCCTTCACCTAGGCTTCTCCCACTTGGCCGGCTGCCCGTTGATGATGGAGTGGGCATGGGCTGACGGGCCCACATGAGGGGTTGCAAGTGATTGCCACATACCTACCAATATAAAAACAAAGAAATAGTTTTGAATCAGCAACATGGGGAAAGGCGAGCGAGAGAATGACAAAGAAAAGGACGAGGGGAGAAACAAGAAAGATGATAGGATTCAAAAACAGCTTACTCTAGAGGATGTGAACACACGCGTCAACAGGAGTGCACTCGGTGTGGACAGCAAAGCAATAACGAAGACTAGACAGTACCTACCTCAGTGGGGCCACCATCCTCATCATCATCACCACCCGCATCCATCTTGGGATCCTCATCATCAACTTCGACAGCTACAACGGGAGCCTCTACCTTGACAACCATATCGACTGTTACACCTACGACTGTTCCATTACCCAGTTCAGAGTCCCCAGATACGTATACTGGTTTACAGTACTCTTTCTCTTCCCCCTCCCCTCTCCCTCTGAGCTAGCCCTCCTTCCAGTACTTGACTGGAATCCCCTCATTGATATCCCCACTTTCTCATTTCATCATCTCATCACCCACCATCAAGCCCCCCACTTCTCTATCCCGAGAGGCCCGTGCTACGCACTAGCGGACCCACCAAATCTATGGGAGTCTCTCCTCATCATGGAGGTACGTAGCATTCGGGCACGAGAGCATTCAGGAGCTTAGACAGGACATCGTGGAGCTCAGGAAGGAATTTTCTTCCGTAGCCTCGGGGGGTACACCTACAGCAACCGCCGTGGAGGCTCAGATAGCCACCATGTAGTTGGCCATAGCAGAGACATCCAAATGGGTAGATGTGGTGAGGCGGGAACCTGCAAAGGCAATTGTTTCGGCTACCCTTTTGGAGCAGCAGTAGAGGACCACCACGGCTCTCAATATCAGAGTCCAAGGGATCCCATGGACAGAAACTGCATCGATGGGCGACGCGACCACCTTCGAGGCGACCACACTGACAATGCTATTGTGGGAGCATGGCGAGTGAGGACATATCACAACAGAGAGTAGCCTCTTGTTATACGCTTCAGGGACACTCAGGCACGCCTGTCAGCTTTGCGACGTAGATCGGCTCTACGGGATCACCCCACTATATCTATGGATAAGGACATGACTCCTTTACAGATAGAGGAGAGACGCGCCCTTTTGTAGCTACGTGATGCAGCTCGCAAAGAGGAAAAGTGAGCAGTAGTGCGAGATGGGCACCTCATTACCGGACCATGCCGACCACCTAACCGCTCTTCCACATAGGGGGGCGGGGTCTATGAGACTTAGGATACTAAGACTCTTGCTTGCACCATTTGGAACTGTAATGGTACCCTATGATCCGAGCCTAGGAATTTTTCGAAGTCATACATAGGAAAAGACATGGTCTTCTACACAGAGACACATCAGAGCCCAAAGTGCCCCTTACCAATGGTTAGTGGATACACTTGGGAGTCATCCTACAGGGGGGAGACGAGGGAGACAGGCAGAGTACGGGGATAGGGAGGAGTAGTAGATCATCCCTCATTGGGGCGATCTCAGTGGAGAGGAGAGATCCACACTCTAGGTTTCTTTGGATCTGACTATGGCACACTACCAGCCGCAATCTCTTCATAGCAACCTGCTACTTCCCACCAAAGGCCTCACATTTTGCCAGGGCAGTACGGGAGAAGGCTGAGATATCACCATATACACCCCTTATCATGATATCATAGATCTCTCGAGCCGCGGAGATGTTCTCCTGGTGGAGGACTTCAATGCGAGGACAGGAGCACGCCAGGTGCCACTCCTAGATTTTCAAGATGATGTTGTTTTACTTCTGGACATAGATCTGGCTGATGCTGGCATATCACGGGTGTCTGCTGATAGATGGGCCCCTATCACTTCTTATGGACATGCACTATTGGATCTAGGTACGACACGATCTCATTATCTATAATGGTCTTGAGAGATGGCGCTCCTCCAACGGCTTCACCTGCTTTCTGCATGGAGGGGGTTCTACCATAGTTGATTATATCTTGGGATCCCTTGCCTTCACATCACATATCACAGACTTCTCCGTTTCACCACCACCACCTAGGGTTGATCACACATATCTCTTCTTCACCATCACCACTCCCCGTCTTGCTCTACCACCCACCACACCACCCACCTACATTACCTATCATGACATACACTTTGACCACAGCCTCTCACCCACGTACTCTGCACGGCTTTATACTCTACTCACCTATATTGACCACATACCCCTCCTAGAGGACCGGGCCACGTTGATTAGCCGATCATAGCACGAAGTTGCCCTTCACACCTTCCTGTACACCACACGTTCTAACCGTCCATCGCCTTTAGGTTCTGTGCCATGTAATAGGTGGTACGATGATGAGTGTAAGGCTGTTTGTTGACAACCCCGCCTCAAATCATGACACGGTCGAACCAGACACGTTGCGCGAGTATCATCGTCTAGTTCGCCAAAAGAAACGAAACTTTGTTCGCCAGAATGCGGATGAATTATTGAACATCCTTTTCAGTAGTAATTCCAAGGACTTTTGACAACGGTTTCTTGAACGGCGGTCCCCCTCACCACTCACTGACACTCAAGTTTAGCACAACTACGACCCCACACTTTATGACATCCCCGACCAGCCCACACCTGATCTCTCGCACATACCACAACCTACTTCTCACACTCTTTTCACTAAGGGAGGCATCAAAGATGCGGTCATGAACCTTCATAATGGCCGAGCGAAGGATCATGAGGAATTATGCACCGAGTTTGTTGCATATGGGATTGATATCCTAGCCCCTATCTTGGCAAAGCTATTCAATGAAGCAGTTTGTCTCGACTTCCCACACACTTGGACCCTCAACACTATCACACCTATCCACAAGGCAGGGGATCCCATCATTGGGGTGGGAAGAATCCCCTCAAAGGGAAGCAGATCAATAGTGTACACAATCCCTTTTCGTCTCTCCAAGAAGGGAGCTGAGGGAAGTGGCTGATCTAAAGTGCCAAGATCTTGGAAAGATGCGGAGGCCTCTCTAGCTGAAGAGATATCATCAAGAACCTGGCCAAGGAGAGGGGCTGATGACGACGCGGAGTCAAAGGGAGAAACTACAGCCAAGGCTGCAACTGGAGCACTAGCGTCTTGAGCCGAGTGACGTGCAACATCAACAGGAGCAACGAGAACAGGAATATCCAAAGCTCTGAAGGAGATGGCAGCCTGGATGGTGGCCTCTTGATTTGGAGGGTGTGAGGGCCTCACACGAACCGGAACCCATCGGGGAACAACATGTGCCATGGAAGCAGGTGGAGGTACTGAGGGAGCACTTTGTCAAGGAAGAGCGCTCTGACATGGAGGAGCTGTACCAACACCCTGTTGAGGTCGAGGAGGAGGTGCTAGAATTGTACCAACACCCTGTCGAGGTTGAGGAGTGCTAGAACTGTGCCACCTCCCTATCGAGGTCTAGGGGGAGTTGTTGTACCTAAAGGCTTTTTGGGCCTTTTCTTCTTTTTAGGGTATTCCTTGGCAAAATGCCCAACGGTCCTGCAAATCCTGCACTAGTCCTGTCTGCCCGCAATCTCCCTCTCTATCAAAAGAAACAACCATCTGGATGCTGAAGCATGATATGATCATCTGATAAATTATGGTCCAATATAAGGACCCTAACTCTAAGAACTCAGTCAGACTTGATCGCCTATGCAGCTGTCGAGGGCAAACCAGGGAAGGGGGGGATCTTAGTGACAATACCAAAGTACTCCCCAATCACGAGGAGTAAGTGATGGTAAACCTGTGGGAGACCGGGTTATCGGACGAAAAATGAAATCCCTTTCTTGGCCGCCTCCACAGGGTCAAAGCCCAGCATGAAAGGATAAAAAAAAATCTTTCTATGTCCCAAGTGCAAGAACCCGGCTTTGAGCACAGCACTCGCAGCCTCCGGTGAATAAAAAATGACTTGGAAGAAACCTCGCCCTAGTAAGCGAACATCTTGGAGTCGGGTGAGCTTTTTTTTTTTTTTTTTTCATTAGAGAGACTTCTATTAAGTATGAAAAAAGCCCACGAGACCAAACTCAATGCGGAAATACATCATGTTGGACATGAAAAAAACACTCTTCCTCCTGTCGATGAGGATAGTCAGCTGGAACATACAGGGCCTAGGCGGAGTTCCACACCGTCGCCGTAGGAAGCTGATCTGGAATCAGCTTCATCCAGGTGTCACCGGAGGTGCTATTGATATCCTTTTTATCCAGGAACACAAGTTGGATGCCAGTGATTGCTCTAAGTTTGGCAAACTGCTTTCTGGTCATACTTTTTGGTCGCCTGCCTTGGGCACCGGGGGGGGCACTTCTATTTCAGTTTCACAGTCAGTTCTCCCCTTGGTTGTTGGACACGGAGTCATTATTCCCTCTAGAGTTCAGTGGATTATTCTCTTGATTGGAGGGTGTAAGGTTGGTTTCCTTAACCTGTATGCCTCCAACATTAGAGGGGAACGTGTCTTTATGTGGAAGGATTTGCTTTCCTGAGCCCCCATTGCGGATTCATGGGTGATTGGAGGTGACTTTAACATGGTTGAGTTACTGTCAAACAAAAAAGGGGGTAGAGAAGGAGGACTTCACTCTTTGGAGAGAGCAGCTTGGGATGCCTTCCTTTTTCACTACTGTGGCAAAGATACTTGGTTGGACGATGCCTTTCTTATTCAGCCACAGTCCCTCCTGTTCTCTTGGTCGAACATGAGGCAGCAGATGCCTATTCATGCACGTATTGACAAATTCTATGTAGATGATTGGGCACTTGACAGAGGTGGATCGGTATGCATTGCTGCTAGGGTTTCCACTTCAAACCACTTTCTTGTTGTGCTCGCTATCTCAGAGCCTCACTTGAGAGGCCGATTTGCGAGCATCAGGATTCTAGATGCCTTGTACACAGAGGAGGACCTTACAGAGGCAGCCCTGCAGATATGGATTTCTCATGTCTAGGGTGGGCAGCCATTGCCATCACAGGTAGCTGCTGCCCTTTCTGGTATTAGCGACTTCTACCTCTCAGGTTCTTGTACCAAGAGACGAGATATTCTCAGATGTGAGATTGGTATTCGCCAGCAGTTGGCAACTTTGCAGAGGGAGGAGCAGAAACGGCCTTCAGATGCTTGGATTCAGGAGTGCCTTGCTGCAGCAAGGGCTCATCAGCCGGTATTTGCTTGATCAGAGAGCAGAGTATGCCTTTCATACACGGGAGTCCTTCTGGATTCAGATGGGTGGTAGAGTCAATAAACACTTTTTCTCTACTCTTGGCCCTAGACATAGTAGAGTATGCCGCCCTTCTTACTGCTGATCTTGAGACACGGGATAGAGAGGATGCTAGACAGGTTATTTGGCAGAGCATCCCTTTGTTGGTGAAACCGGATATGCATGTTTTGCTTGATGCACCTTTCACCAACACAGAGTTCAGGACTGCACTTTCAGCCCTTCACAAGGGCAAGTGCCCAGGTTCGGATGGCCTTACCCCCTCTTTTTTCATTGCATTCTGGAATATGGTTGGAGACTACATTACTTCAGCCCTGAAGGGCATTTGGGACTCTAGTGAGATGCCCGGGTCACTTACAGAAGGTCTCATCCACCTTATCCCAAAAGGAGGTTGCAGAAATCTAGTGTCCCAGTGGAGGCCTATCCCACTTCTGGGGACTTGTTACAAGATTCTGGCCAAGGCAATCAGCCTCCGACTGTAGCCCCTTCTCCCAGATCTTATTCATGACACTCATACGGGATTTGTGCATGGCAGAAGCATTTTTTATAACGTTTTCTCTTTCTGGGAAGCCTCAGAGTGGGCCATGCAGAGCAGCCAGAATCTAGCCATTCTACTTTTGGATTTTGAGAAAGCTTATGACAGAGTAGATTGGGGTTTTTTGGAGGGCACCCTTCTATGTTTTGGCTTTACTGATGCTTGGATCAGAGGTGTTTCCTCTTTGTACAGATCAGCCCACAGCCAGGTACTTATTGGTGGGGTAAGGGGTGAGAGATTTCAGATTTCCAGATCAGTCCGTCAAGGATGCCCCCTTGCTCCTTTCCTTTTTTTATTCGTGGCCGAAGTACGAGTATCTATGTTAGATCTCAAGCTGACATCTTTGGGCTGAGACTTCCCATTAGAAGGGAAGAGGAGTTACTTGACAGTGAGTTGTCAGGAGATAGGCATGTCCTCCAGAGAGCAAGGCTCAACTAGGTGCGGTCGAATAGAAATGGCCCAGGAGGCATCTCTGCCACTCATAGAATATCTGAGGACCTAATAAAGAGAGCCAAGCCACTGATCCCCACGTGATGTACAAATGAGAGGGGGGAAAAGTGCTAAGAATCCTTGAAACCCCCATCCAAATGGCTCTTGCATGTCTGCACTCCCATAAGCAATGATGAACCGACTCATCTGTAGACGAGCACCTCGGACAAGTGGATTCTGCCCAAATCTGGACCTCCACCTGTTCACTGCAATCCCTCCATGTATATAAAGCCAAAAAAATAAAGTAATCTTTCTATTTCTTCGGGATTTTGAGAGACTTCTCCAAAAGCATCTCTGCAAGTCAACTGAAACCTGATAGCCCTCCCAATGAGGGGCTCTGGAATGTCTCCAACCTCTACAACTGATCTAGAACCTTCTGGCATCACTGACCGTGTAACCAAAGAAAGGAAGGCTCCTCTGTTGGTTCTCTGCAACAATCCTTCCCACTCTCTGGGGTCCCACTGAAGATACTTTATGGGGACTCCCTCCATATAGCCACAACCTCCATGAACCCGAAATATAAAGACGAGGGCTCGGATCTATATACCAAGCAGAGTCCTTGCCCTATTCCACATAGCCTATGATCTTGACAGACTGAAATGGTGTACCCAAAAGACTATCATCTGAGGAAATAGACAGCCTACCACCTGACTGTACATCAAAAACCAAGGCATCCTCCTGTGCCCAAGAAAGCAATGACCTGAAGAGGAATACAAGTCCTGGAGAAAGCCCCCATCCAAACTGAGCCAGGCCACAGGTCTCTCATCTGTAACCACCCAATCATGGGGTAAGGCTGCATCTATCTGAAGTATCCTCCCTGCACTTACTATAAGGTGACTGACCAACTGTTGTTGACGATCTTCTAGAATCCTTTTGAAGGCTTTCCAATATCCGACAGAAGCTGCTGGACCTCTCTCCCACTTGGACCACTGCATATAATGAGATAAACCAAGTTGCCTACCATGCTGGGGGGACTAAGGGAGGCGGGGGTAGGGGCGGGGGTAGGGAGGAGGGGAGGGGGTTGAAGGAGGTGGGTGAAGGGAGGCGGGGAGGGGGCTGAGGGAGGCAGGAGAGGGGAGGCAGGGAGGGGGCTGAGGGGAGGGAGTAGGGAGGGAGGGGCTGAGAGAGGGCAGCAGGGGGTGTGCGGGGAGGAGCAGCAACTCCCAATGGAGAACGTTAAGTAAAGCTTTAACTTCAAGGCTGCACCCAAATCCTTGAACAGTACTGGTATCTAAGCTCCACGATCATTGTTGATCTCATGGAGTAAGACAGAAACAACACACTTTTGAAGTATCAAAAACTGATGGATGAGAATTCCATTAGAAATCACTCCGAAAGTGGAGGTTGGTAGAGTGCTGCCCACCAACTCATCGGTCTCATACAAGTCGGCCTTCATAAAGTCTAAGTTGGTTCGTTGTTCTTTTCTCAACGGAATTTCTCATAGAGTTAGTTGGTACCATAATTCATAGTTCTTGCTTATTCCAATAATTTTGAGTCTTAAAAGACTTTGGTGGTTAGTAGCAAGGTCATTCCGGAAATGATAATACGAATCCTTAAACTCCTGAGATGGTCTTGGTAGAATTTGTGCTTTCCCCATCTGTAATGATGCTCGCACTCGCGAAGATGATGGATATCCACTTAATATATAAGTGATACCGCTATTGCATCTAAAGCCTTATTTAAGTTGTTTAATTGAACAAAGGATGACCATTGGAAGAAATATAAGAAACTACCTCTTCATGCTGTGTGATACTTTTTTTCCCAGCTTTGAGATGTAGGTAGACTGTAGTGTCATGATGCAAGCTATATATCAGAGGTTCTTTTCATAGAAAATAGTCCGTCAAGACATTCAAATTGAATATGTGCACTAAAATTGCTGCTTGAATATATTGGTAATTTTTGCAGAAATCATGCTGATGGAACATGGATAAGAGACTGGCCACCTTTGAGTGTTGTACACAATGAAGGGGATATAGTGGCTGGGAAATACAAAATAGTTGGCATTCTTGGTCAAGGAGGTGTCGCCACCACGTATGAAGCAGAAACAGAGGATGGAAATAGAGTTGCACTGAAGGCTATGTCACTGCGGAGTATGAAAGGCTGGAAGGTTGGTTATCCTTGTCATCAGAAAGTATCAATGCAAATAAGAAATATTACAGTGAAATCTTGTATAATCCATTGCATAGGTCACTCCTAAAACTGTGTAATTTCATATCTGACCTCATTTTCAGCTAGACTGAACTACACATGCATATTAAGAAGCAAGCAGAATGTCACAATGAATCCATGGAAGGAAAACTGGTGAAGCTAGGGGAATCTTTAATTCAAGCAAACAAATTTATCAGTATTCCTTGGCTAGTGCCACAATTTTCTAAGAGATATATGGAAGACTGAGCATGCGAGAATTGTAGTGAGTAAGTGCCATGGTGTGTGCAAGAAAGAAAGAAAGAAAGAAAGATTCCTTTAGATTTGCAGGATGTCAAAAATATTCTATGAGACCAGAGTATATGCATCATGTGATCTAGGCCTTCGGGAGCAAGTGAACTACATTGACATAGAGTAGCCCAATGTGCGAGTATGTCTGTACTCGCAATTGCACTGTGTATGATTGTGAGTCTCTCATGAGGGAGGCCAGGTCTATGTGAGCCTTGCTAGGGTCCCCATCGAGTATCTTGGCGGATGTGAAGCATGCTAGAAATCTTCTGCATACATGATCTTACTTGCCTTGGTTATTTGGACTTGCAAACATTGCCTGATGTTGTAAGGCTGCAAGACAGGAGCCACATATAGTGCAAAAATCCGAAGCTCCCTACCCTAAGCATGTACTTGTTTGTTAAACCAAGGTGGCTGCCTTTGCCTCATGGTCTATGTGGTGTCTTACCTGCATGTTCTCACTTTGGGAAAAAATTGTGCTCGCCGAGACTCTTGTTTCGTCTCTTGTCTCATGAGTCTCTCCCCATATCTGGTCACCTTGGGGACAAAATTTGTTATGCACCACTCTGATGCTTGTACTCAGATTTATCTCTTGTCCACAAGCAATTGAATAGCAGTGGTAGCAACTTAGGATGTACTTGGGTGTCTAGATGACACCATTCTTAGTCAAGTGTAGGAAATGGTCGATCTCTTGCTGGTTGAAGCTTAAAATGGGCATGCTCTCTGGATATTGTTTCCGCCTCACCTTTCAGAGCTGTGCATTCTTCTGTGGATTCTTCAAGGGAGATACTGGCTAGAATTTCAGCATGGCACATTTGGAGAGCCAAATGCACGGAGGCTATAGATGGATATCAAGTTCACCTGGCTCACCCTTTGGCCAGCATTTGGATGGATACTGTTTTGGAACTACTCTGTGCTTTTTAACAACTCAGAGATAGGAATTTATAGACTTTCAATGCAAAATTTTACAAGTTGCCAATGGATGCAAATTGGAAAGGAGCTTGCATGAGTGAGAATTGCATAACTTGACAAATTGCTCAATATGAATAGCAATAAAGAGATATACACAATTACACTTGGATCGAGGGGCCAAGATGGCCCCCCCCCTTATCCAGGCCCTTTTATTTCTTGAAATGGAAATACAAAAGCAGGCTGCCATTTACCTACAAACTCTGACTCAAACTTTTGAGAGCAAAGACTTAGACATGACTGTATAATGAGAGTGCTCAAGTGGAGCTATCTACAAAGGAAGACTCATAAAGGTTGGAGCTAGTGAGAAATGGACTCCAGAGGTACCTCAATCCGCAAGGAAGATGTCTGCATAGGCACAACTTCACCCCACATCATATGCATGTTCTAGATTTCTAGGAAAGAGAAATACCAATGCCAAAATGTACAGCAAACAAACAACGCTCAGACTCAAACTCCCCTTCCACTTGTGCTCCCTTAAAGATATAGCACGTAACCCTAAATTGAAGGATTGTGCTAGAAATAGTCCACTATTCCCATAATAGGCATACTGTTAATAGCTATTCTTTTCTAGAAGAATACGTCCCTAAGGCAGACTAGATTTCATTTAGTTCTAGCTCTAGTTTAAACCCCTGCTTGTCACCAACCGTCGATTAGACTATGTTCATATCCTCATATCAATAGGGATCTTAGATACATCCAATATTGCTCATCCAGGGTTAGACCAATGGTCCTCATGCAATCCTTTGACAAAATTTTTGATTAATTGGTGCTCTATTACTGACAGATTTAGCTCTATGATAGCACTTTTTAACTTTTTGAGATAATCTGTCACAGTGTTCCGATTCTTTTTAACTTCCCTTGGCAGTGTTAGTTTATGAATTCCTTTGTCTTGATTGCCGGAATCTATAGATGACACATTCTAGTCCAGATAAGGCATCATCTGGTTTTTGGGTCTCTATCAGATTTCCCAGGTTTGATAACAGCCTCAAACACAATTTCTTTTCAGCAGCACATGTTTAGCCTCCCCTAATTGGCTCTTTCAGCAAAATCAGGGTTTTCTACCTCTCTTACATTGCGTTTCTTTGACCAACCATAGTCAGGCTTTGAGTAACAATGGGTTTGTTTTGTTTGCCTTAGGTTGTGCTGGGCCACAGCTTGACTTTTGTGCAGACAAGGTGCTTTGCTATTTTATAGAACTTTTTCTGCAAGGGGAAAGGAACAAAAATCATTTGCTTTATTATGGGAGCAAGCTTTAACGTAATATATGACGGATGTGAAAGAGATTAGTACAGGGTGGAGCAAATTCATTTTTGCAGTACAAGGGGAAGCGGATTCATTTTGCAAGTGCTACATATGTACAAAATGAAAATAAAGATGCAACATTTTATCATTAAAAAGATGCAACATTTCATTCATTAAAAAAGAAAAGATAACATAATTTCGCGTCATTATATGCTTGCAGGAACTTGATCTGTTTGAGAGAGAAGCACGCGTTCTTAAATCATTGCAACACCCTGGAATTCCTGAATATATTGACTATTTTGAGGTGAGTTTCTTTGATTTACATTTGTTTATGCAAGACAATGGTTGTTCCACAGAATGGGATTGCAGTTACTGTTTTTTTTTCCTGCTCTGTTATTTGGGGAAAAGGATTGTTTTATTACATGGGAAAAAGAATCATTCTATTACATGGGAAGAAAAGAAACAAGATAACTCCTGTCTAGGTTGCACAAATCGGTGCTGTGTAAGTGGGGAGCGACTTTGGAGGAGAACTAATAAGGGCAAACCATTCCTGGGTTGCACAAATTTCTGCCATATAGGCCAAAGAGAAGAAAATTGTGTCTGCGAGTCCACACAAAAGGGAATCTACATAGTCTTAGTCAAACATTTTCTCAAGTTTTGGCGCATTACAATCATCAACAGAATATCCAGTGATGATTTTATATGTTTTTATCAAATTGAAGAATTAACCAATTTCATCAAGTGTTAAGGCATATTTTCAGCCCATGTTTGGATGAAAGAGCATGATGGTTTCCTTAAGCCCAGGTATGGGGAGAGGTGTTCTTTGGTTGCCTTGGGATTTCTTGCAATCAACTTGTTCAGAAAAGCTATAATGGGACCATTGGAAATACATGGAAGACGTGTATAACCTTGAGTGGGTAAGTTTGTAGAGATTCGACCTGGAAGAGAACCTTCTACCACAAAGGCTTAAGAAACAATCCATTAGAAAGTTACTGCATAGATAAATTTCAAAGCATCAGAAGCATACGGCATGATTGGATATAGCAAGAGGAGCATAATGAGAATTACCTTTTTCCACATCCCTTCCATGGAATACATGGCTTCCTTGGTCTGATATTTGACAGTTTTTTGAATACCTTCTAGCCATTTTGCAAGTAATAACTTATTAACCACTTCGGATTCTTAATAGGCTCCCTTGTCATGTTGTCTTTGATTTATAAGCATTATGTTCTGATATGGAATGGTTGGACACTAAGCAGAAACATTCTTATCAGTCTGAAAAGCATTGTGCACAAGACTTAGCATATGCTGCTGTTTAAGTGTATGGTGAAACGAAGCAAATTTGTTCAGGTTGACAGCACTACAGACCGAGCTTTCTACATCGTTCAAAAGGTTGCGAAAGGAAGGTCACTAGCAGAACTTATTCAGAATGGATGGCGTGCCACAGAGCAAGAGGTGAAGAGAATTGCTATTGAGGTGAGTTACCGTGATGATAGAAAACTCACACAATATTGTGAAATCATGCTGTGGTTTGTTGGTAGCTTGTTTTGTAGAGGATTGTAAAATTTGTGTTGATTTTGTAGATTTTGGAGATCTTACAATACCTTGGCAGCTTAAGGCCCCCAGTTATACACAGAGATGTAAAGGTGAGTCATTACAAAAGAATCCGATTGCATATGGAAGAAATCTACAGTTAGATTCTTTTAAAAGTGTGGATCAATGCTTTACACTTTCACATCACATAGAATTGCTAGTCTATGGCCCTCATGCATAGCCCACTCAGAAGCCTCCCAAAATGAGAATATATTATCAAAAATGCTTCTGCCATGGACAAAGCCTGTCTATGTGTCATGTATAAGATCTGGTAGGATGGGCTGCAATCGCAGACTGATGGCTTTTGCCAAGATCTTATACAAAGTGCCCAGTAAGGTGATCGGTCTCCACTGAGACACTAAATTTCTGCAACCTCCTTTTGGGATAAGATGAATGAGACCCTCTGAGAGTGAGTCCGGCATCTCACTTGAGTCCCAAACGCCCTGCAGGGCTGAGGTGATGTTATCCCCAATCTGATCCCAAAAAATTATAAAAAAAGAAGTTGTAAGTCCATCTGACCATGGACAACTATCCTGAAGGGTAGTAAGAGTGGTCCTGAACTCTATGTTAAGTGAGGCTCTCATACCTCTATCCACCAACATAGGAATATGCTGCCAAATAACCTATCTAGCATCATCTCTGGCCTGTGAATCAGGATCTGCAGTCAGAAGGGAGGCATAGTAATGTGAAGCAATCTGCATGACGGCATCTGGATGTGTCTGAAGTATCCCGTCTAAGTCAACAAGATGCGAAACACTCTCTCTACTAAGTCTAGGGACGAGAGTAGAGAAGAAATGCTTGTTGACTCTACCTCCGATGTGCGTCCAAAAAGACTCTCTGGCGTGAAAGGCATACTCTACTCTCTGATCTAAAAGTGTCTGCTGATGAGCCCTTGCTGCAACAAGGTGCTCCTGAACCCAAGCATCTGTAGGCCGTTTTTGCTCTTCTCTCTGAAGAGCTACCAGCTGCTGTCAAATGGCAATCTCTCTCTTACGAATCTCATCTCTCCTAACACTAGCAACAGAATGATAAAAGCTGCTAATATTAGTGAGGGCTGCAGCCACATCTGACAGGGACGGCTGCCCACCGTGCAAGTGAGAATCCCAAATCCGTAGCACTGCCTCTGTGAGGCTCTCCTCTGTGTAGAGGGCATCTGGAATTCTGATAGTGGTAGAGCGGCCTATCGCCCGAGACTCTGAAACCACCAAAACAACCGGAAAATGATCTGAAGCCCTACACTGATGCAAATTGTTCCATCTCTATCCAGTGCCCAATCATCCACATAAAATCTGTCAATCCGTGCATGGATAGGCATCCTTACTCTCCTGTTCGACCAAGAAAACAGAAGAGACTGTGGTTGAGTGTGAAAAGCATTGTCATATCAAGTATCTCTGCCACTGAATTGAAAAAGGAAGGCATCCCATGCTGCTCTCTCCAGGGAGTGAATGCCACCTTCCCTACCCCCTCTTTTGTCTGAAGGCATTTCAACCATGTTGAAATCGCCCCCAATAATCCAAGAATCTGCAATATGTGACCAAGAGAGCAACTCCTTCCAAAGGAGGACACGATCCCTTGCAAGTTGGGTGCATAAAGGTTAAGGAGGCCAACCTTACGCCTGCCAATCATCAAAATAACCCACTGTGCTCTAGAGGGGACTATGACTCCGTGTCCAATGACCAAGGGGAGCATCGAAGAAGAGATAGAAATGCAAATACCTCCCTTGGTGCCCAAGGCAGGTGACCAAAAAGTATGGCCAGAAAGAAGCTTACCTGACTTGGCACAATCTCTACCATCCAGCTTATGCTCTTGGAGCATAAGGATATCAATGGGACCACCTGAAATACCTGAGTTGGTTATGAATCCGCTGCCTATGGCGGCGATGAGGTATACCACCGAGGTCCTAAACGTTCCAACTAACAATCCTCATCGACGGGAGGAGGCGGCCGGGTGAAAGATCCTACCCAACCTGGTGGTGGAGAAAATCCTCTCATGTGAAGAAGTCCTCCTATCAAGTGGAGGGAAATCAACTGGTGAAAGAAAACCCACTCCAGCAGAGGTGGAAACCCTATCCAACGGAATCCCAATAACTGGCTCCCCTAGGGTAGAGGGTACAAATTCCTCCTCTGTCTCAAACTCTGCCAAATCTGCCAGTACTGCAAAAGCGTTCATATAGGCGGGAGCTGGCATAGGAGTGCGAAGAATCCCTGCACCTGAGGGAGAAGGAGAAAAAACCTCCTTACCTCTATCAAGAGGTGAAGTGTGAATAACAGAGGGAGGGGGATGATCAAGCACATCAATGATAGGATCTGAAGAAATGGGTTGCCCCTCCTGATGAGCAGGTGGGGGGACTGGGGCAACCACATCTACGCTTGCAGTAATATCACCTGCTTGTAACTGAGAATAGGTGCCTCGTAGAGGTGGCGGAGTGTCAGCATCCCTCACAGGCATCCAACGGGGTACTGATCGTACTGTGCGCACTGAAGAAGAGGGTCCAGGTCTAGGGGTTGGTCTCGAAGGTCCTGGGCGAGAAGGGGGGGCTCTGGTAGCGCGTGTAGAAGAAGTAGGATGAGAAGGCGGAATAAACCGTTTGGGCCTTTTCTTCTTCCTTGGGCAATCCCTGGCGAAGTGCCAAAGGGTCCTGCAAATCCTGCACTGATCCTGTCTCCCAGCAACCTCGACTCTCTGTCGAAAAAAGGAACCATCTGGTCGTTGAAGCATAATGTGATCATCTGTAATATCAGGGTTAGAGACGATGACCCTGACTCGTGGCACCCCATCCGATCTAACAGCCTCTACCGCTGAAGAGGGCATGCCAGGGAGGGGGGGGATCTCTGTGACCAACCCAAAAGTAGCTCCTATGGACGGTAAGAGTCGATGGTAGACCTGAGGAAGGCAGGGGAACCTGATGAAAAGTGAGGTAACCCTGCTATCTTTCTCTACTGGATCGAAACCCAAAGTGAAGGGTGTCAAAAAGATCCTCCTGGAACTCAATGCCAAAGGACTAGCCCTGAGTAGTGAACCTGCTGCCTCTGGAGAATCAAAAACCACCTGGAAGAACCCGCATCCGAGCAAACGAACATTGGTGAGGTGCCCTGCGAGGTCTCCAGGTAAAGCCGAAAGCATCCAATCCCTAGTCTGTAGCCTGGAGGGGTGGGAACCGTAGATGCAAGCAAAGAGTGAGGTGGCATACTCCTGCTTTGAGTCTGTCTTGAGCTGTTGAAGCTCGTCTTTGGAAAAGGTAGCTGTTTTTGCGGCCGGTGGAAGCAGTCGAGGATTGGCTGAATGGGAACCCATTCATCAATCAAGGTGGAAGGGCCGACACGAACACGAGGATGCTCTGTCCTTCTGACAACCTGTTGCCAGAGAGAGAAAATCTCTCTCTTGTTCCGTCAAGGGAAGAAGAGGGGGGAGAGGGAGGGAGAGGGAGGGAGGGGTGAAGTAGAGGCAGGGGCAGAAGGAAGGGGCGGGGGAGGGGAAGGGAGGCAGGGTAGGAGGAGCGGGGAGTAGAGGTAGAAGGGGGAGAGGAAGGAGGGGCAGTGGGGGGGTAGGGAGAGGAGGGGAGAGGGCAGCGGGGGGGTAGGGAGAGGAGGAGAGAGGGCAGCGGGGTAGAAGGTAGAGGCGGGTAGGGGGAGCGGGGTAGGGGGAGCAAGGGATAAGGAGGGAAGGGCAGCGGGGGGGTAGGGAGAGGCGGGGGGAGCAACAAGGGAGAGGAAAGGAGCGGGGTAGGGAGGGAGAGGTAGCGGGGAAGGGAGGGGGAGCTAGCGGGGTAGGGAGAGAGGAGCGGGGTAAGGAAAGAGAGGCAGCGGAAAGGGGAGGGTAGGGAGAGAGGGAGTGGGGTAGGGAGGGAGAGGTTGCGGGGTAGGGAGAGGAGGTAGCGGGGGTAGGGAGGGAGAGAGGGAGGGAGGGTAGCGGGAGAGGAAGCGAGGGGGGACAGCAGCGGGAGGAGGGGCAGCAGCCCGGGAATAGGGGCTGGCAGGGAGAGGAGGAAGGAGGGGAAGGGAAGGGCTGGGAGGGAGGGGAGAGGGGTGCAAGACGGAGGGCAGCAGGGAGAGGCAGGATAGGGAGCTCAGCAGCTCACTCCTCATGTAGTACTTTTGAGTTGGTCTCAAAGGACATTTTCACTTTCCGAGATGTAAATCTCTCTCTCTCTCTCTCTCTCTCTCTCTCTCTCTCTCTCACGCGCACACACACACACACTTTTTTTTGGGTGAAATCTTTGATTGATTATATTATATGAGTAGCAACCTCAAAATAAGGTGCTACAATTACATCAACTGAAAATTTCAGTATATGCCAAAAAGACCTCATGATCTATGCAGCGGGTCTACAAGCAATCAAAGAAAGATTGCTACAGAGAACGCCTAAAAAAGCCAAACAGAGAGAAAGTAGGATCACCAAAGACTTCACAATTCCTATACGTCCATAAAGTCCATAGTGCCCAGTAGCGAACCCAAACGAAGAAAAGATGAAACTCCGGTCTGGATGGATGAAACCCAAATAGCCAGAAGACTTCCCAAACGGAACAAATGGGAATCTCGCTCGTAGGATCTGTCGAAGCATATCAAAATTTTCATGAGAGCACGGACAATGCCAAAACAAGTGAGGCACACACACACACACACACATTTTTTTAGTGAAAGCTTTGATTGATTATATTACAAGAATAGTCACCTCAGAAAAGAGGCACTAGAAAATACATCAACTGAAGATCTCAGTATATGCAAAATATACATCCTGATGTATCTGGCGAGTCTACAAGCAATCAAAGAAAGATTGTTGCAAAGAACGCTTAAAGAAAGCAAACAAAGGAAAATTGGGATCACTAAAGACTTTACAATTGCGGTATGTCCATAAAGTTCAAAGTGCCTAATAGTGAGCCCAAACAAAGAAAAGATGAAACTCCGGTCGCTGTGGATGAAAACCAAAGAGCCGTAATAATTTCCCAAAGAGAAGAGTCGGGAATCTCGCTCGTAGCCTCTGTCGAAGAGAATCCAAAAACTACTGAGAAGAAGGGCAATGCCAGAATAAATGAGGCACAGTCTCCTGAGAAATTAGACACCGATGACATAAAGTAGGAGCAATGTGCCAATGGGCCAGCAACTATCCAGATGGAAAAATTCCTAGAAGCACTCGCAGTAAAAAAACAGGTTGCCGAATTGGAACCTTGTATGTCCAAAGTTGCCGCAGTTTTTTTCTCAACCACTTAGCTGGCAGATGCATACGCCAAAGGGAATTACCCCTTTTTGAAACCCAGGGTTGAGGCAAAAGGATTTTGTATAATGCAGGCACAGTAATTTGAGATAGCCTCAAAGGACGAGAGGAGGACCCAAGGGAAGTCAATGTCCAATCCTCTAATCGATCTTGGAGTTCCAAAGGGGGAATCGGAACCAAAGGGAAAAGCATAGAAGTGATTTGATGCCACAAAGTACGATAATGAGAACCCAAACCATACTGTGTGGCTACCAAAGAAAAGGGAAGCATAGAGCCATCATCATGAATAACATCAGCAACAGTATTGATCCCTTTAAAAGAAATAAAGTAAGAACGGCGAGGTTCCTGTAAAGCAAGCAGAGGCTGAAAAACTTTTGACCAGTGAATGCTTTCAGCTTGCAAAGAATTACCCATCAGAGGCTGTCGACCATGCCATTCCAGGAGAGACAGAATATGCTTCCAATCAAGAAGCAAGTTGGAGACCATAGGGAAGCCATGCAAAGTGCCATCAATGCACCCAAACAAGAAATCCCACTTAGTGGGTTGCCAATGACCAAAAGTGTGACTAGAGATTGAATCATGAGAGCCCAGGGCTGATCACCTTTCAGAAATTGCAGCAACATTTTCTCCCTGTGAGCAAGGATGTGCATCTGGTTATTAGTGATATTCAATCCTCCATGCATTTTAGGGAAACAAATTCGATGCACTGAAAGTAATCTGTGACTTTTTCTGCCATGTTTGGAATGCCAAAAGATTTCCATAATGACAGACATAAAGGAAGCAAGGTCTGCCTTGGTGAACATGATCAAAGGAAAATACAATTGAATGTACACCACAAGAATGGACTGCACTATTCGGAGGTGAACTTGTAAAGGCCAGGTTGCTAGTTTCCAATATTCAAGCTTTTTTCGGAGCTTGATTAGAACCCAATCAATTTGCTGTCGACGAGTAAGTCCCCAGCCCAAAGGATAACCAAGGTGACGAACTAACTGAGTGGGTGGGATGATCTCCCCTGGCCATAAGAGATTGTGCCAGTCTTTAAGATGCAATGCCAGCAGTAGAGACTTTTGAAAGTTAACATGAAGGCCAGCTGCCAAACCATAAAATGAAAGGGCTTGCATCAAAGCAGAAAGATCAAGCGGAGTATTCCTTGGAGTAAAGAAAGAACCATTAGCATAGGCTTGAGCAACCATGCTGCGATTTTCATCTAGTTCCAAACCATGGAGAGAATGTGTAGCCACTACATGATCAATGTATTGCAGCATAGGATGAGTAGCAATAGCATACAGTAAGGCACTAAGGGGACAGCCCTGACGAACCGAACTACGAAGAGTCAATTCTTCAGAAATGTCTCTAGAAAGAATGCAAGCAGCATTGCTATCCCTGTAGAGCCAATAAATAACCTACTACATTTTCATTCCAAAGCCCAAGGATCGTATTGTTTGCGAGATGAATTCCCATTGAACTGTGTCAAAGGCTTTGGCAATGTCAATCTTGAGTGTAACACATTTGATGTGGTCAAGCATATCTACAGCTATGGGACAATTATGTACAACAATAAACAAACTGACTATGTCCGCATCTCCACCTCAATATCTGGACCTCTGGCTTGAGAAGAGGAATCAGCTTGATGGGAAGACAATAGAGCAGCAATGTTCTCTTTGGGAAGAGGGTACGATTGGCAATGACTGCAGCTCAAGTCAAACCAATGCCAGAGTTTTCAGCTAGTGTCTTGGCGTGTGAAGATGCACCATTCCAAGTCCTGGATGGCAGAGGTCTCCTAGGAGAGAGAACTTTGTGAGGAGTTTGCCATCCTTCATCCAAATTTTTACCCTTCACCTGAGATTGAGAGGCCGAGGGCATAGGAAGAGGAGCAGTAGCATTCTAGACAGCCGAGGCTTTACCTTTGTCTTGAACATCAAAAAACTGTTTTACCTCTTTGTTTTTTACCACAGAAGAGGCATTGGCATTCTTACTCTGAGGCGGAACCATTTCAGCTTGTCCTCACATAGCTTATATTGGCATTCAGGGAGCTAGGGAAGGGCATTGTGAAGCCATATGCCCAAATTGCTTGCACTCAAAGCAAGCACCTACAAACAGCCCCCATTTCAGCTTGTAGATAGCACTGCCCATGGAAACATTATTGACAGTAACTGAATAAGAAGCCGGTGTGGGATTATCTGTGTCCCACAAAATGCAAAAGCGATTCCAATTGCCATTTGGTCTCGGTGGACAAACCACCTTACCAAGAGAGGCTGCAATTTTTGCAATAGAGAAGCCGTGCACTAAGTACCCATACAGGGCAGCGATGCTGAATCAATGCTTGATAATCCCTGGTAGGAGACCAGGGCAATACATGGACCATCTGCTGGCCATAGAAGAGCGGGGAGTGCTCCAACAAACTCTGTCTATGCTCTTCATCAGCCATTATTACTTCAAAAAAACCCCTCGCTGCATAATGCACTTTCTTGACATAGCAACCACCCAGGGTTCTAGTCAACCAATTGCCAACATCTGCAACAACAGGCATCCGTCCCGGAAAGAAAATAATGATGGCATGTTTGGCATAATCCTTCACGGGGTCGAAGATATCATCTATCTTGATCATGATACCTGTGGTAGGAATTAGGATCATTCCAACTTTTCCTCGTATCCTCAAAGCCCTCATGCATTACTTCATATACCAGCTGAGCCTCTACAGAGGCATGTAGGAGGTCATCGTGACCCATTACCTACTTTTTTTTTTTTTTTGCAAAAAAGAGACTTCTATTAAGTATCAAAGAAAACCGTTAGAGCAAGCTCCATACGGGAATACGGAATACACCATGCAATGCATGAAAAGCTCAAGAGCCAAAAAGAAAGGATTGGGGCTGATAGTGCCATCTCAATCCGGTAGCAACCTCCGTGAAAAAGGGAGAACCCCTCCAAACTCGAAGAAATAGAGTCCTCCTAGAAGAGGCTGCCCGTGAAGGGCCCTGCATGCTAGCCCATATTTTTTTTTTTTTGCCGAAAAAACAGTGCTAATTATATTACTTCGAGAACAAGATACAAGAGGTCAGCTTATAGCTGACGGGCTGCGTTCACAAACCGGACGCAGCCCAAAAGGTAGCATAATAAATCATACTCTCACGGAGGGATATGCTGAGTGTGAATGAACAGCCATCGGGGTGGTGAGTAGTGCCACCGAAGGCCCTGCGTAGTCTGCTCGAAGAAGAGGCTCTGTGTGTCCCAAGCCTGGAGGAAGCGTCTCCGCTTCTCCTGACCAGCCCGGGAGTCTCCCTGAATCTGGTCCCACTGGCCTCTGAGGGTATGAATAATCTCACTCCAAGTCTCCGCCATGATCTGGGCAGTCGATAAGGAGGTGCCACCGAGGATCTGCGCGCAGCGTGAGGTCCAGATGTGCCATCCTGTAATGCTGCTGATAATCTCCCAGACTGGCTGCCTCTCCCGAACTCCTGTATCAGCCTCTGCTAGGTGCTGTGGGATACCCTCGAGCGGCCCCCACGTCCCCTGTGTGATAAGGAAAGTGGGGTCCTGCTGGCATGCCTCGAACAAGTGATGAAGACCAGGTGCGGTGCTGCACCAACAGAACGCGCCCCAAGTGATCACTCCTAGCTCTGGTGCTGCACGAGTAAGAAGCCCGAAAGTCCACCTCCACACTTCCTGGGCGCGCGTGCAGCTCCACAGGCAGTGTTTTGGTGACTCCTCATCCGCATGGCAAATCTGACAGCAACCGTCCTAGCCTATCTGCCTCAACCAGCTCCCCACTGGAAGACCTTTGTGGGTAAGAAGCCACAGGAAGTATGAGATCTTCCGCGGCCGCCAGCTCTCCCACAAGGCCTTCCAGAATGCCTGCAAAAAGAACCTGGAAATACCCTGTGCGTACCAGCTAGGACGCTGGGTGGGGGGGCGGCTCTGCATCCTCCCGAGAACTCGCCTGCCCAGAGTCGTGCTGTAAGCGAAGAAGGAAGTTGGCCCCTGTCCTGTCACAATCTCTGGCCACCACCACTCTCCTGGGTCCCACTCAAGCTCTGACAAGGCCCGCCCCTCCCAGAGCCAAAGACGCCAAAGCTGCAACTGGTCCTGCTCGATACTAGGGTCGGTATGCCAGACCTTCCCCAGAAGGCCTACGACCCTAACCCTCTGCCACGGGAGTAGGGGGTCGATGAGCGCATCCTCTCTCCTGAGTCGTCCATCCCCTGAAACCGCGAAGAAGGCGATAGAGGAGTCATCCAAACGTCCTGCGACCACCAGTGGGATGCCACGGGGGGTGAACTGTCCCAGCCAGTGGGTGTCTCCAGGCATGAGGACCTGAGGCTCAGGTGGAGCCAACCAAGCGGCTGGGATCGCACCGTCGATCTCCGTGCGTCTCGCCTGGACTCCGTGTGCACCTCCAGCTGCGTCTGCAAGATCGGCCATCTCCAGATGTCTGTACGTATCCCTCCAAACTCGAAGGGACCGGGCTGGCCCCCTCATCCAGCCGTCCCACCTGATATGTGATCTCTCCCCCAACTGAAGGCCCTCGGCGTCTCTGACCTGCCCATTCCAGACGAGCGGCTGGCGATCGATCTCCTCCTGACAGCTGGGCTGGGACTGAATGAGACTGAGACGGAGCCGCCTCCAAACCATGAGGAGGCTACGAACGAGTGGGGAGCGGGGCTGAGTGAGCGGGGCAGAAGTGAAGATCCACCTGAAGGACGGTAGCCACTCTCCACCTCGGCGCGGGACACAAGAGCCGACTCCCTGCTGAAGTAACATCTTCCACGTCTGCCCCCCTGGGGTCAAACCGCGGATGATAAGCTTGCCTAACAAGGCCTGACTCTGAAGCTCTGGATCAATGACCCCCAGATCACCCTCAGTCTGCGGAAGAATGACTGTCTGCCAAGCAACCCTGGCTCTGGTATCTCTATGCCCATCCTCCCCAGACCAAAGAAAGTTCTGAACCAACCTCCTGAGCTGTGCCACGCTGGATCTCGAGAAGCACCAACAGGAAGCCACATACCAAGCCGTGGCTAGAAGGACCTGGTTAACTACTAAAGCACGACCTGCAAGGGAAAGCTTAGCAGTGCTCCAGAAAGCCAGCTTCCGTCGGATGGAATCTAGCACCGGGAGAAACTGCTGAGCTGGCGTAATGTCTAGGCCAACCTGGAAGCCAAGGTATCTAGCTGTCTGTCCACGTGGAATCCATCTGAAGCCCAGAAATCGCCCCCACTGAGAACACGCCCCCGGGTCTGTGAGAAAACCAACTGATTTGTTCCAGTTGATTTTCGCACCAGCGGCCGAGCAGAAAACCTCCAGGGCCATCCGCACCCTCTCTAGCATCCTCTCATCGTCCTGGACATAAAGGGCTGTATCATCTGCGTACTCTGAGTCCAGAAGCTCCGTGTCCTCCCGGAGTGGAAGGCGAACACCCCTGAGCCCTGTGGACCTCGCCCGAAGGTAGTAAGTCATGGCCTCGGCGAAGAAGAGAAACAGATAAGGAGCCAGGGGACAGCCCTGACGTACTGATCTCTCCAAGCTGAATCGCTCACCCATCCTGCCTCCAATGATGACTCTGCTAGACGCTGTCCTGTACAAAGCTGAGATACCCTGAATCCAGCCTGCCGGGAAACCTAGCCGCTCCAGAGTCCCCTCCAAAAAGGACCAATCCACGCGATCGTAGGCCTTCTCGAAGTCGAGAAGTAAAATGGCAAGGTGTGATCCGCTGTACTGAGCCCACTCCGCCGCCTCTGAAAAGGTGAAGACATTATCCAGGATACTGCGATCCTGGACAAAGCCTGTCTGAGTGTCATGGACGAGGTCTTGAAGTAGAGGTCGAACTCTGGCACTGATCATCTTGGCGAGGATTTTGTAGGCAGTGGTAAGGAGAGTGATCGGACGCCACTGGCGGATCTCCTGTCTATCTCCTCCCTTCGGGATGAGGCAAATCAGTCCCGAGGAAAGGCTCTCTGGCATCTGACCGCTGCTGAAAATCCCCTGCAGAGCTGCAAGGAGGGGCTGATGGATCTGGTCCCAAAAGGAGGTGAAGAAAGCTCGGGGTAGTCCATCCTCACCTGGGCATTTCTGCCCATCAATAGCCATCAAGGCCTCCAACATCTCATCCGAGGTGAACGGCGCCAACAACGTCGCCTGCATGCTAGGCTGGACCAGGGATGGAATGTGCCTCCACACCTCCTTACGGTCACGACTAGCACGAGGGGCAAGTGGCTCCTGCTGGAAGAGGGTCCTGTAGAAGTCAGTGGCCAACCCCAGGACCTCCCCCGGGTCCGTAACAATGTGACCATCCGCTGTCCTGAGACTCCGTAGCTGATCACCTGCAGCTCTCTGGCCGTGTGTCCTGAAGAACTCCCTGCATATCCGGTCACCCTTCCGGGCCCAGAAGGAGAGAGAGGCGTGATAGGAGAACTCGGAGCGACGCTGGAGGGTCTCCTCCAAGAGGGCTCTGGCTCGAAGGGCCTGGATCCGAAGCTCCTCCGAGCCCGGGGAAGACTGCTGAAGTCGCTGAATGGAGGCGAGGTCCCTCCGAAGAGCTCTCTCTCTGCCCCACCAATCCTGTCGAACGTGTAGGGCTGCGAGCTGGCAGATCTGGCTGGACTCCTGCAGAGCCTGCGCGACCGAGTCTACCAGATCCACGCCCTCCCCCCAGTCTCTGTCCCAAAGACTGCAAATGCTGCTACGGACGTCCACCCTCGAGAAGATGGAATCGGGAATCCTGCATGATCGGGGGGGGGAGAGTCTGGGCTGCCGAATCTAATGAAAGGAGCACAGGCGCATGGTCGGAGAGTGTCGTCCCTGGAACAATGCCCGCCTGGCCACCTCTGCTGATGGCCCAATCACTGACATAAAACCTATCAAGCCGCTCCAGGAGTCTGCCTCCTTCCCTGCGGAAGCCCCAAGAGAAGTCCAGGCTCCCGTGCCAACGCCGGAAGGACGGGTCTCTCCAACTGTCCCTCCCTCCTGTCGCGAAGATGAAAGAGTCCCAAGCTGACTGCTCTGCCTGAGCCATACCTGTGAACTCCGGATCTCTACCCTGCTGGTCCTCCAAGGTCTCCAGGTTGTTGAAGTCTCCTCCAACAATCCAGGAATCCATGTCTGGAAGAATCCCTGTAAGTGTCCTCCAGAAGGTGGCTCTGCATCGGAGGTCTGTGGGAGCATAAATGTTGAGGATTCCTATCTTGGATCCCTCCAAATTCAGGCCTACCCAAAGGGCTCGGCCTGGGATCAACGTGCCGTGACCGAAAACTAACTGAGCTAACTGCTCGCGCACGGAGGTACAGACCCCCCCGCTCCTCCCCTGTGCGCCGATCGAAGGCTCCCAATAAGTGTAGGAGCGTCCAGGGAGAACCTTCCCGCAGCTACGGGCATGAGCCGCAGAAAGCTTGTGCTCCTGGAGCAGCAGTACATCCAATCGACCAATCACTACAGGCTGAAGTTCCTGACGCAAAATGAGCTTCCTGGGACCACGGGTGCTCGAAGAGTGAAACCCGTTCACATTCCAGGATACGAGGTGTAGGCTCATGGAGAGGGATGGGGGGCTGCGAACAACTGTCTGCTCGCAGTCGAAGTCGAAGAAGAATCAGACATATCGGAGTGGAGGCGCTGCCGCTTGTGAGAAGGTTTGGAGGGGGAGACGGGGTCCTCCTGCCCGTTCTTCAACACCTTCAGCAATGGCGAAAGGCCTCTAGTGCCATGAGCAAATGCTTTCTCGAGCCAGCTCGAGATCTCTGAAGTGGTCATCCCGTAGAAGGTTCGGAGTTTCTGTTGGGACCAAGCTCTGACATCCTGGGGAAGAGGCCATGCCAGGGGGGGTCTGAGGATCACGATCAATCGGAAACGTTTGGCAGCGCAACGCCACCGCAAGCGCACATCGCCCTCGGACCACTGAGTCTCGAGGAGCTGCCCACCGGACGGGCCTATCCAGGAGCAAATCTGGGCGTGTGTCTGCTCTCTGAGAGCCTCCCACACCGAGTCGTCTGTCCAGGTCTCGGTGCCATCGCTGAGGAACGTGAAGGCGAAGCTAGGGCCATCCCTGGGAGCCAAGGCAGCAATCTTCCCATCCGCCCCTTTGCGGAGCATGAAGATACTAATGTCGAGACAAGCCGGGAAGGTCCCAAGGTCGGCCACATCGAGGTAGTCCCAGGGGCCAGATCTGTAAAAGTCTCGAGGGAGCTCTCTCTCCTGGAGCTGAGACCCAGCTGAGTCTGCCACTGAGGGGCTAGCGGGAAGGGAAACCTGCTCCACTGGTGGTACAGACTCCGGGTGTCCTGCAATCGGGGGGGGGAGGGGGAGGAGGCTGCGGGATAGGCGACTCGGGCTCCACGGAGGCGACTGGCGGAGAAGGTGGAGGAGGTGGAGCGGAGGCTGCACTCGGCTGGGAAGGCGATAGTGCAGCTAACTCTGTAGGAGGGGCGAGGGGAGCAGGGGGGGGAGGGGGATGGGGATGCATCTGGAACTGGGGCTGAGGGGGAGGGGGAGGGGGAGGGGACTGAGGAAAAAGAGGCGGGGGCTGAAACTGCGGGGCGGGCGAAGGGGGGGAAAACTGGGGAGAAGGCGGGGGGGTGGGAGAGAGGAGGATCTGAGGCTGTGGAGGGCGGGCTGCCGTCGAAGAAGAAGCTCTCCCAGGTCCCTGGGGCATCTGCCTGTCAGGTCTCTGGAGTGCTGCTGCAGGAAGGGTGACCTCTGCCTCCTTGCCTTTATCCGAAATCTTCTTATTCTTTCCTCTTTTCCTTCGAACCTCGGTCCAACCGCCCACTACCTCTGGCCCAGGCTCCGACTGTCTCGGCTCCTCCTGACGTGGCTGTCCGGGGGGGGGAGGTGGGGGCGGAGGGGGCGGGGGCGGGGAGGGTCGAGACGAGCTGGCAAAGCGTGGACAAGCAGCCGCCAAGTGCCCAAAGCCATGGCACCGCAGGCACTGACCTGGCTGTCCGGTGACTATCATGCTCTGGGTGATACTGCCGGCACCTGTCACGATCTCGATCACTGCAGGGAGAGTCGCAAGATCCGCCACAGCCACACGGACTCGGGGAGCTCCTGCCGTGGTCACCGCGTCGGCAAAGGTGTCGTGCATAACCCAGCCAAAATGGGAGCCCAAGTCCCTGACAATCGGCCGCAGCTCAGTAGCAAGCCCTTGAAAAACTAGTGTCACTGGGTGGCGAGGTATACGGAACCGAGTATCGAAATCCGCTGCGCTGAAACCACGGTACCACGGGACTATCATGATGATCTTCCCATCCACCGATGTGGGGGAACCGGCAATCAGATTGCTCGCAGCTTTCTCACTGGAGAGTTTGAGCCAGAAGATGCCCCTTCCCATAAGGGCCACCTCCTCAATATGGCCATCCTCTAGCAAGAGAGTGGACTGGAGCCAGTCCCTGATGGTAGACCTGGAGGGGGAGTGTCCAATGACTCTACCGTAAACAGAGGTACGAGCAAAGTCACTGGCTACCTCCTGAACACGGGATGATTGTTGCTCTGTCAGGATAACGCGGTAGGCATCTGGAGAGGGAGGGTCCGACTGGGCCTCCGGATCCGGGCTGGGGGCCGCCATACCGCCAAGACTAACTGCAAGCTTCCGATGAAGAAAAACAGGCTGCCACCCAAGAAGGGGATGAAGCGGCGGTGGAGCCTGGGGGTGAGGCGGGCGAGGCGAAATGAAGGGTCGGAGGGGTCGAAGCGGAGGGCGGGGCGAAGGCTGCGGGATGCGGGGAGTACGGAAGGGGCGGGAGGGCGGGGGGGGGGGGGGTGAAGTTGGAATGGCGGGGGTGGAGGGGTGAAGCGGGGGGGCGGGGGGAGCGGAATGAGGCGGAGGCGGGTGAAGCGAGGGGGTGAAGGAGCAACGAGGGGGCGGGTTGGAGCGGGGTGGATGGCGAGGGAGCAGCGAGAGGCGGAATGGAGCGGAGGCGGGGCGAGGGCGAGGCGGGCTGGAGAGAAAGGGGGGGGGGGGGGGGGGACGAGGCGAGGCGAGGCGGGATGGAGCGGAGGGGGCGGTTGGAGCGGCGGCGAGGGGGGGGGTTGGAGCGGGGGCGAGGGGCGGGTTGGAGCGAGGGGGCGGGATGGAGCGGAGGTAAGGGGGCGGGATGGAGCGAGGGGGCGGGATGGAGCGAGGGGCGGCTGGAGCGGAGGTGAGGCGAGGGGTAGCGGGGTGCCGGCGGGGGGGGAGGAGAGGGGACGGGGGTCGAGGGCGGACGGGAGGGGTGGAGGTGGTCGCGGCGAGGGGGGGGGAGCGAGGGGGGAGGTAGGGGCTAACGGCGAGGGGGGGAGGGGAAGCTCGCAGGAGCTGCCTTCTCAAATCCTTGATCTTGCATGCTAGCCCATATGGCTTTCAAAGTGTGAACCGTGTCACTCCAAATACCCGTGAACACCTGTGATGGGTGTATCTAGGTGTCATCCAAGGCCTCTGTGCATCTGGCTCTCCAAATGTGCCAAGAGGAAATGCTAGCCAAAATCTCCCAAGAGGTGTCCACTGAAACATGTGAAGCTCTGAAAGGAATATGTGGTACATCCTGAAGAGAGCAGGGCTCTATCACCTGACGGCGGATCGAGAGTGCCCAAGAAGAAGACTCACCCTCATAAAACACCCGGGGCCCAGTAAGGGATAGCCATGCGACCTAGCCCCAAGTCATGAAGAAAGGGGAACTATGATCCGAGCAACTCCTTTCCAAACAATTCTCGCTTGATTACAGTCCCAAAGGCAATGTCGCACTGACTCCTCTGCAGAATGACAGCAAGGGCAAGTGGGATCAGTCCCAAATCGTGATCTCCACAGGTTCAGTACAATCCCTCCATGAATAGAAAGCCAAAAGAAAAGAGTGATCTTTCTATTTCTGAGGGATTTCCAGAGCCTCCTCGAGAAATTCCTACACAAATCTACAGTGATGAAGAAGCTATCCCAATGGGGGGCTCTAGAGGCAATCCAACCTCTACTGCTCAGCTGAAATCTCCTAGCATTACCAACCGTGAAACGAAAGAAGGGAATCCCCCTCTCTCGGTGCCCATGATCTATCCACTCCCACTCTCCTGGGTCCCAGTGCAAGCACCTGATAGGTGCACCTCCATATAACCACAACCTCCAGGATCCCAGGGCCAAGAGCAGAGGGTCAAGGTCTAAGTACCACTGCAAGCCGGCTCCATGGTCCACAAAACCAGCAATCTTGACAAGTTGAAAGGCAACCTCTAGAAGAATATCATCCGTGGATCTAGAGAGTATACCTCCATCCCCAACGTCAAAGACTAGAGCATCTTTCCCGAGATCTCGAGGAGCGATCACCTGTAGAGGAACAGCTGTCCTCGAAAAAGCTCCCATCCAAGTGGTGGAAGTAATAGGCATCTCAATTGTCCATTCCACTGGGATGGTTGCATCTATCTGCTGAATCCTGCGTGCTACCCCTCTGAGGTGACTCACGGACTGAAGCCTCTGATCCTCAGGTAGCCTGATAAAAGATTTCCAAGTGCCTACTGTGTAGGCGGGGCCTCTCTCCCATCTAGACCACTGCATATAATGGGAAGTACCCAGTGGTTTGCCATGCTCATCAAGTATACTATCGTTCCAAATAATCGGCTGCCTATCAATCTCTTCAAGGGTAGGGGGCGGAACCCTTCGAAGAGTGTTCCTGAAGCTCCCCCAAGCTTTTAGGATGGCAGTCATGAGAGGAGAGGAAAGAGACCTGAGAGAGGTGGAAGTAAAAATCTAGCGAGGGCTGTCCACCCAATCATCTCCCAAGGTAGGTGTGCAAGCGTGAATGCGTCCAAAAAAGAAATCCTTCCAAGGTTCTTGCCCAGGCATGAGTCCCCTCACCACCACCTTACAAAGCAATGCCCTGCACTACAAGTCTGGGTCAATGATATTAAGGCCCCCTTCCCATGTAGGGAGAATAATGGTCTCCCAGGCCACCCTCACTGCAACATCTGTCATGCCATCAAGTACTCCATAAAAAATTCATGACTGGTCTAATGAGCTGAGTGATGCAATCCCTAGACCGGCACCAGCAAGAACACACAAACCAGGCGGTGGCCAAGAGAACCTGGTTCACTACCACAACTCTAGAGGCAAGGTCGAGTTTGGCTGAGCTCTAAAAAAGGAGCTTTTTTCTTATACTTTCTAGTACTGGGGCAAACTGCTGTGCTGCAGAGATGCCCAATCCTACCTGGCATCCCAAATATCTGACAAGAATACCCCTCTGAATCCAAGAAAAGCCAATGTCAACTCCCCAGCCTGGAGTATCCTCATCACTGATCCAAAAGCCAAAGGATTTCTGCCAGTTAATGTGTGCCCCTGCAGCTAAGCAAAAATTATCCAAGGCTATCCGGAAAGAATCAAGTGACTGCGAAGTGGCCTCAATAAAAATAGCAGTGTCATCAGCCAACTCACAGTCAAGAAGCTCCTGCTCCTGTCTCAAGGGCAATCTCAACCCATAAAGCTCAGCCTGAGATCTAAGGAAGATACTCATAGCTTCTTGCTCAGAAGCGATCTTTCTTTGTGAAAGGTCTTCTCATATGGACAATCTGCCATCGTGGCAAAGGGAGAGAAGGAACAGAAGGACAACAGGACAAGAGAAAAAAGGACAGCAGGAAAGAAAAAAAGACAGCAACAGCCCAAAGGAGAACGGAGAGCATAGAGAAAAGAACAAATAAAAAAACAAAGAAGGGACAAAAGAATAGAACGGGCAAGACGTACGGAAAAGTACGTTGACAAAGAACAAACGATGACCAAAAACAGTACGGACAAAGGAAAAGAACAATGCGTACAAACGATGACCAAAAACAGTACAGAAAAGGACGATGACAAAAAGCAGAACGAACAAAGGACAAAAAACAGTACGGAGACAGAACGTACGGACTGCCAAGAGAAAAAGCGTACAGACAGTATGGACAAACAATAGTAGTACGGACAGAAAGAACTGAACAAGGCAAAACCAGCCAAACGAATGGGAACCCACGCACGTACATATGGAAACCCTTAGACGAACGGAGGCTGTACGGCAGGCAGGGCAGTACGACAGGCTAGGCTGAGCAGGAGCGCTCCTCTTCAGCACCACACACATGCACACATATATGTACACACACACTCAGCAACTCTCTCTCTCTTTCTCTCACACACACACACACACACTTACACACAAATCCATGTAGCTTTATATTACAGAAAGACTATCTCCAACAGCCATCCAAGTTTGGGGCTGACCCTACTTGTCCTCGTTGTCATATGGCAGTTGAGTCAATACAACATTGCCTTTGGGTGTGCAGACAGGCAAGGATGATCTGGAAAGGTGTTGCTAGGATTTTCAACATCTTTCATACAGCACCTTTCTATATGACCTGGGATTCAGTGGCTTGGTTATCTCTTACTGGCCCACAGGTGTTTTTCGAGGGACATGATTGAGATCCAGCTTTAATTGTATGGCCACATTCAGTTTAGTCTTGTTCCCTCCAGGATGTTCCCCTCACTCCTTTCAGAACTGCTCATGCCTCAGTAGACACGTATTTTGGCTAGCATTGCAGCTTGCCATGTTTGGAGAGCCAGGTGTACAAAGGCGATGGAGGGTATCCAGGTTCACCCTTCCCAGACTATGGCCAGTATTTGGACCGACATAGTACACACTCTGATGGCCATTTGGGCAAGCATGCAGGGATCCTCCCATGGTTGACATGTACGATCACGTTCGATGTGTGCCGTTCGATATTAGTGTGGTACTAAACAAACTAAAAAATCTAAAGTGTACATCCGATGGTACGTTCGATACAAAAAAAAAAGAGGGATATTTTAGAGTTTTAGAGTAAGTTGAAACACAAACATGTCCATGACTCGATTCTACACAAACATTCTAGAATCTACATGTTGCATAGGTGCAATTTGCAAAACTTAAAAGGAGGGGGAGCTTGATGGAGAGGGAGGGGGAGAGGGAGAGAAAGAGGGAGATGGAGATGGAGATGGAGATGGAGAGGAGAGAGGGAGAGGGAGAGGGAGAGGGAGAGGGAGGGAGAGGGAGATGGAGAGATGGGAAGCGGTTTGCTTTATGGCTAGGGAGATGTCCGCGACGCGCAGATGCGCTAGAAGACGCAGGAATTCAAAAAGCAGTCGCGATTCGCGATCTGGCCCGCGACACGCAGATGCACTAGCTACGACCAGGGGATGTGCGGGTGTTGCAGATACACAGGAGCGATTTTGCAGGCGCGGTCAAAAACCAAAAGACGCGTGGCGCCGCACAGAAGACGCGCAAGAACCCAGAAGATGCACATGAACCACAGGCTGAAGGCGCAGGAACCCAGAAGATGCGCAGGAAGAACCACAAGCTAAAGGCATAGAAAATGAGAAGTTCTGCAGCCGTAGAGACAGAGAATTGCGAGCAGAAGATATGCAGATTGGAGGCGCAGAAGCATAGTTACCGCACGCGGAAGGCACTGCGGAACACCACTAGCCGTGGAGATTTCGATCCCAACAGCCACACCAGTTCTATTAACTAGAAAAGAATTCAATGCATCAAGCTAGACGCTAGGCATGGCGACGCTCGAGGGCCATGGAGGAAAAGGGAACGTGAGGGAAGAAGCGTTAACATAGGTGGGAAAAAAGATTAAGAGGAGTGGGAATGAAGAGGAGGACTATGGCACAAGGGGGAAGGAAGAGGGGGAAGAGGAGCATGTACATGATGGGAGGTGGAATGTAGAGATGGAGACATCAAGGGAAGAGAGTCATGCTTTATTGGAAAGATGGGGGGGAAAATCAAAGTAGGTGGCTTTACAAGAATGAGCGTGTTCCATCAAGGAATAGCCCCCTCCTTTTATAGCCAAGAGAGGGGGTCTCTCCCAATAAATGCATCCTCTCACATGCATGGTGTGTGTGGAAGAGTGACCCATGTGGGCTAGGCGGTTACGCACTCTCAATTGTGTGCAACAACCCTTTGCCTCATTTTTCCACATACATCAACTCCCATATCCCAAGTCTAAGATACTCCCTTGGTCTCTTCCCAATTTTATAATACGTTCAAACATTTAGGAGGACGAGTGGAGGGTTGGCACAAGGAATCTTGCCACCTCATCCTACTTTCCCATTATTTAACTTGCATTCTTGGACTTTCTACACCCCCCCCCCCACATGGGCCTATCCTACATGCACGGAATAATCCAATATAATATCCATCTCCACCTATTTTATATTACTTCTCCCATGGTCCTTGGGCCATATCTCACTAAATGCAGGCATGGGATCGCCTAGGTGGAGGGGTGGTGCATGGAGGACCCATGCCACTATCATTTTATATTATTACTACCATGGATTATTTACAACACACCTGAATCCTCTTACATGGAAGGGTGGCACATGGTCATGCCCTACCACCTCAACCCTGGGCCATATGCACACCATATTTTATTATACTATTGCCACACATACAAGCACACACACATATTTATGCCTTTTACTTTGGTCAAATTTATCCATAACAGTACACGTCCAGCACCTGCTCCTCGATCTCCACATGGCAATCCTCCTCAGGGTGGTGGTACAGATCCTACTTGCCAGAGTGCTCCTCGACTGAGTGCTTCTTTGGTACTGCTACCTTCTATCTCAGGTGCCTCACGACCTGCAGGGGCACCCGCCGCATACCAGTGGGTTACGGTTCATGTGCAGATTCCTCCTTGAGTTCAGGAGGATACACTAGTGGACTCTGCTTCACCTCGGGTGGTCCCTCCAGTTTCACCTCACACAGTTCGAGATGCTTCAGCTTCGACTTCCTCCCTGTTGAGAGTTGTGGTGCCATGAGCACTTATAGAGCAAAGGTATGAGCAAAGGAAAATCTGCCACATGGCATGGAGGACATATCCCACATGTGAGCAAGCAAATGGATGTAAGTACCCTCACCTATAAAAGGGAGGTTCATTTGAAGTAATATCAATCAAGCACTTTGCACTATGTCAAGATTTTCTTTATGAGTCCAAGCTAATCTATCTTGGAATCTAATTGACTTGAGATACATGTCATGAGCACTCTCTTCATCATGTTTCCACATAGGTTCCATCCACCTTAGAGCATTCCATAGATCCTGAGGCACACATGTTTTGTCATGGTATCAGAGCATAGGTTTAGCTCTCCTAGTTTAGCTCATTAGTAGTTCACTAGGATTGCTCCCATTCCTAGATTAGTTGTAGGCATGTCTTAGGAGCTCATGTTTTTCTCCTAGGTTAGATTTAGTTTTAGATTGAGAGAATTCCGTCCATTGAATGAAAATTCCGTACATTGCTTTGAGATATCTCCGTCATTCTTGAAGAGAGAGAGAGAGAGAGAGAGTTCATTCCTTTTTAAAGATCTATTTTGTGAGATAACTTTGTGAGAGTTCTTCTTCTCTTCCGAAGAGAGATTTGGTTGAGAAAGGAAAGTTTTTCTTGAGATATGTGAAGTCCTGAGAGAACTCTACAAGAAAGTGTCTTCTCTCCAGCTACAAGATCTCCTATGAGACACATATCCAACTTCTCCTACACTGACTCCAAAGAACTATCTACAACAATGCCAACTGTTGCCTCTCGTCCAGCCACTGCAAAGGCTCTGCACAGTGGAAAATGTCTCCAAAGCTTCTGCCATGACCAGGAAGCAAGGTTCCTTAAGTGCTAGTGACTGCATCAGATAGTTCGTCAATCCGCCACACGACTTCAGCTATAGATGCAAGCAACGAACAAGGACGACCTCCATCTACGACGGGCGAGCAACTCCTAGAGAGTCAAGCGCTCTAGCAACTGCTCTATAGCTCAACCAACCAAGGACAGCCAACCGCTACAACGACACTCCAACGACAAGGTACAACGGAGCATCGACCATCTAAGCGGCTCTCAACGAGTGGCGCTCACACTTCAGCTGCTCCACAGTGGCCGACTCCATCAAGTGGCGCCACTCACCAGGCAACGACACTCTAGACTGCTCGCTCCGTCTCTAGTGCCATAAACCTGGCCAACCGTCTGCGAAGAAGCTGCTCTGCACTGCTGCCACTCCACAAGCGCCACCCACAGTCTCTTCACCTTTGGCGGTCCAGGGCGACCAGTACTCACAGCTCTACAGCAGCAACCTCGCCAAGCTCCTCTGCCTGTGAACTAACAAGGGTGCCCATCCCAGCCATGCAAACTCCAAAAGCATCTCAGCCTGTCAATGAGCAGCATCAACGAGTCTCATAGCAGACCTCAGACTCGACTAACGTTGCCTTGCCAAATGACGCCAATGAATCTGTCTGTAGCGCAACTCCATACGCTGCAGCCATGACCTCTCTAGCCTTCAGTGCCAACGCCAGACCTCGACTCAATGCTCACGGCCCGATGACCGGCCTCTCCAACTAACTTGGCACTCCAACAAGCTCCCTAGCTTCAAGCGGCTACTCGACAAATAGTCGATGCTTCAACGCATGGCCTTCCAAGCTCAAACAGTTGTTTCTCCAAGACGATCGAATGCAGCCTCACGGGTCTTCTCCGCATAAGGCACTCAGCGAAGCCTGTATGACCTTAGGTTAGTCTATGGTTAGGAATTTGACACCTGTCAAGATAGGATTTAACTGTGGTTAGATTAAAGATCACCATGGTTAGGTTCAATTGCTTGGACCATGGTTAAGTTTAGGTTTAGGATTGGTTAACTGCCACATCACCAAGTGTCACCTAAGCACAGAGCCCCTTGTTAAGCACAGTATGGAGTTCAGCATGTGAATCCCTGTGCCACATCATCAAAGGCCCTTTTCTTCACAAAAGCTTCAACAAGCCATAACTTGCAATCCAGAAAGAATTTGCACACGCTCCAAAAAGAAAAAGTGTTCGTCTTTTCGAGCTCTACGTGCCTGTCAAGTCAGAATCATTGTATGCAATTAGACACTGCCAATATTGAAAGAAATCAATTGGTAAGACCTTTGCAACAAATGAAAAAGCAACACATGAATGCAGAAAGCATGCCAAAAGCACAAGTGCATGAGATGACCATAGCCCGAAACATGGCATCCACACAAAGCATCAAGGCACATGGAAGAACAAAGCATCATGCATGAAGCTACGTCAAGCAAAGAAGCAAACACAACATTATCATCAAGCCATGAGCCAAAAGGTGACATCAATGGAATGTATTGAGAAACCAAAACCTTGCCAACCTTGCCTATGTTTTGTAAATCAAACCTGACCACCTGAGAGTAGCTATGAAAGCACCCAGGGGAGGTATTGACATGTAAAATCCACACTTGACCACCTTAAGTAGCAATGCATGCACTAAGGGGAATGTAACTCACATCTGACCACCTTGCAGTAGCCAAAGGATCATGGCACCAAGGGGAGGTGTTGAGAGTTGTGGTGCCATGAGCACTTATAGAGCAAAGGTATGAGCAAAGGGAAATCTGCCACATGGCATGGAGGACATATCCCACATGTGAGCAAGCAAATGGATGTAAGTACCCTCACCTATAAAAGGGAGGTTCATTTGAAGTAATATCAATCAAGCACTTTGCACTATCTCAAGATTCTCTTTATGAGTCCAAGCTTATCTATCTTGGAACCTAATTGACTTGAGATACATGTCATGAGCACTCTCTTCATCATGTTTCCACATAGGTTCCATCCACCTTAGAGCATTCCATAGATCCTGAGGCACACATGTTTTGTCACTCCCCGGTTGCAGCTTCTTCCCTAGAACCAGCGGTGCCAGACACTCTCGTCGAGGCAGTAGAGGTCTTCGCGGCCGTGCAGACACAAGATCGAGAGCAATCCTCACTTCCTCCCTTGGATAGGGGGAAGGGGATGGTTTACACTATTGATCCTCTTCCCTCAGAATGGATCCTTCATACTCCGGTGTCTGGCCTGATTCACAGAAACTCATTTTCAGCTCTGGCAGATGCTTTAGAATATCCAAAGGAGGATTTTGTGCCCTCTACTTTTGGTGAGCCAATGAGTGGGTTTCCTGTTGACAGGGCGTTAGGTGCCAGGGTTCTTTCCCCTGTTGATTTTCCGCCACTTGGTTCCATTCCTCGCTCCTCGAGCAGGAGGTCTTCCTCTGTTGAGGGATTTGTTTCCGCCACTAGGTCAGGTAAGGTGTTCCACTCTACATCCTCCCGTCGATGAGGATTGTTAGCTGGAACATACAAGGCCTAGGTGGCGTCCCACATCGCCGTCACAGACAGCTGATCCGGGATCAGCTTCATCCAGGTGTTACTGGGGGTTCCATTGATATCTTATTTATTCAAGAGCACAAACTGGATTCTAGAGATTGTGCCAAGTCAAGGAAGTTGCTTTCTGGCCATACATTTTGGTCGCCTGCCTTGGGCACTAGGGGGGCACTTCTATTTCAGTTTCACAGTCGGTTCTTCCTTAGGTGTTGGACACGGAGTCATTATCCTCTCTAGGGCTCAGTGGATTATTCTCTTGATTAGAGGGTGTAAGGTTGGTTTCCTTAACTTGTATGCCTCCAACATTAGAGGGGAACATGTCATTATGTGGAAGGATTTGCTCTCCTGGGCCCCCATTGCGGATTCATGGGTGATTGGAGGTGACTTTAACATGGTTGAGTTACCATCAGACAAAAAAGGGGGTAAAGAAGGAGGACTTCACTCTTTGGAGAGAGCAGCTTGGGATGCCTTCCTTTTTCACTACTGTGGCAAAGATACTTGGTTGGACGATGCCTTTCTTATTCAGCCACAATCCCTCCTGTTCTCTTAGTCAAATAGGAGGCAACAAATGCCTATTCATGCATGCATTGACAGATTCTATGTAGATGATTGGGCACTAGACAGAGATGGATCGGTATGCATTGCCGCTGGGGTTTCCACTTCAGACCACTTTTCCGTTGTGCTGGCTATCTCAGAGCCTCACTTGAGAGGCCGGTCTGCCAGCATCAGGATTCCAGATGCCTTGTACACAAAGAAGGACCTTACAAAGGCAGCCCTGTGGATATGGGTTTCTCATGTCCAAAGTGGGCAGCCATCTCCATCACATGTAGCTGCTGCCCTTTCTGGTATTAGCGACTTCTACCACTCAGTTGCTTGTACCAGGAGACGAGATATTCTCAGACGTGAGATTGGTGTTCACTAGTAGTTGGCAGCTTTGCAGAGGGAAGAGCAGAAACGGCCTTCAAATGCTTGGATTCAAGAGTGCCTTGCTCCAGCAAGGACTCATCAGCAGATATTGCTTGATTAGAGAGGAGAGTATGCCTTTCATGCACGGGAGTCCATCTGGATTCAGATGGGTGGCAGAGACAATAAACACTTTTTCTCTACTCTTGGCCCTAGACATAGTAGAGAGAGTGTATCCCAGCTTATTGACTCACATGGGGTTTTACAAACAGATCCAAATGATGTCATGCGCATAGCTTCAGATTTTTATGCCGCCCTTCTTATTGCAGATCCTGACACACAGGATAGAGAGGATGCTAGACAAATTATTTGGCAGAGCATCCCTTTGTTGGTGAAACCGGATATGCATGTTTTGCTCGATGCACCTTTCACCAACACAGAGTTCAGGACTGCACTTCAAAAGACTTTGTTGCTAAGCACTTCCGAAATACGAGGATCGAGCATATATGAAATGCTTTGTATATTTTGGGAAAAATTTGTCCTGTCTTCCAATAGCTGACTGCATCACTCTTTCTCAACCATGGTCTCCCGAGTATGGCTAGGTAACTCCTTGCTGTATCTTCCTTTTTTTTTTTCCCAAGAAAAAGGCTTCTATTAAGTAAGAAAAAGACCCGCGAGAGCAAGCTCAAAGCGGAATACATCATGAAATCATGAGGATAAATAAAAACCCCCTCAGAGTGAGGTCCCTGATGAGGGGTTCATGAATAAGATGTAGGAGAAGGGGCTGCAATTGAAGGCTGATTGCCTTGGCCAGAATCTTGTAACATGTCCCCAAAAGTGTGATAGGCCTCCACTGGGACACTAAATTTCTGCAACCTCCTTTCGGGATAAGGTGGATGAGACCCTCTGTGCGTGACCCCGGCATCTCGCCAGAGTCCCAAATGCCCTGCAAGGCTGATGTAGTGTAGTCTCCAATCATATCCCAAAATGCAATGAAAAAAGAAGAGGTGAGGCCATCCGAACTTGGGCACTTGCCCTTGTAGTGATATTCTCTCATCCTCAGTGTCTGAATCAATGGAAGAATGAGACAGGGGGGAGGAGTTCGCAGAGGAGGAAGTTTACATGATTGGGGTGTCTCCGACCCCGCCACCTGCAAAAAAGGTAACAGCTAGTCCTTAACAGCTTGAATCTATGCTTTCCCCTGACCTCACTCCGAGTGAGAAAGATGAGTTCCTAGAAAAGTTTGAAAGATTTCCCTGACCCCTTCGCAACTAGCTACCACCACCTTCGCCATGTGACTGCCATAGAACACAAGATAGAGCTGAAGCCTGATGCTAAGCCTGTGGCTCAGAAGTATCAAAGATTAGGGCCCCTACAGACCGATGCTTTGCGCTCAGAGTTGCAGAAACTTGTAGAAGCTGGGTTTATTGTTCCGGATCACAATACTGAATGGATTTCACCAGTGGTAGTCACCCCAAAGAAAAACAAGTGGCAGGTCTGCATCGACTATAAGAAACTTAATGCAGCCACCAAGAGGGACCATCATCCTCTTTCCTTTCAAGACCTCATTCTTGAGAAGGTAAGTGGTCATGAGATGTATACTTTCTGTGATGGTTACTCCGGGTTTTATCAAATCAGAATTACTGAGGAGAATGTGCTTAAAACCACATCTGCCACACCTTGGGGGACATTTGCATTCAAAGTAATGCCATTTGGCCTTACCAATGCTCCTGCTACCTTTCAAAGATTTATGCAGATGGTGTTTGCTCCTTATTTGGGGGTTTTCTTGGAGGTGTTTTTAGATGATTTCTGTGTATTCTCGGCACTTAGGAGCACGTCATGAAGGTTAGGTTGGCCTTCCAAAGGGTCAATGATGCGAATGGCAGCCTCAACCCTGATGAATGCACCATTGGAGCCACTCAAGGGAGGTTACTGGGACGTATTGTCTCATCTGAGGGCATCAAGCCTGACCCCGAGAAGGTAGAAGCTATCCTCAAGCTCTCCCCACCAACAACCAAACGTTAGGTACGCTCATTTGTCAATCTAGCAGGATACTATCGCCGCTTCATTGATCAATATGCTGCTTTGACGTGACCCATGACTATGCTATTAAAAGATGGAGTTGATTTCTCTTGGGATGAGGATTGTGATCATGGGTTTGTACAAATCAAGAGTGCTTTGGCTTTAAAATCCATTGTACGCAATTCTGATTAGTCAAAGACTTTCTATATCAATCCTGGGTTTGGTGAGCACACTCTGGCGGGTATTCTTCTCCAACAAGGGGAGGATTAGTTCATGTATCCCGTTCGATTTGCTTCTCGACAATTGCTCGAAACTGAACGACGCTACTCTGAGGCTGACAAGCATGCTTTGTCTTTGGTGTTCTGCATTGAGAAATTTAAGCATTATGTGGCTGGAAAGTCCTTCATCATAATCTGCAGCAATGGTCTTGCAAAGCAGGTTCTTCAATCACCAAATCCCATGGGCCGGTTGGCCAAATGGTTGGCAGTTTTACAAGAATATGATTTTTCTTTCAAAATTGTAAAAGGGCGTTGTTCCAACTTGAAGAATGCTTTGATTGATTTAGAGGAGTACCTCGATGTAACCCTTGTAGCGGCCATAGAAGTTGGGGATCCATGGTATGGTGGTATCTACAGGTTTCTGACCGCTTTCTCCTTTCCTCCAAAAAGTACTAGCTATGAGAGAAAGAAAATCCGTGGAGATAGTAGGCGCTACGCTCTCTTTGATGGGATGTTATACCGTCAAGGCCTGGATGGGGTACTAAGATGGGCCATTGATGCAAATAAAGTACCTAAGGTATTGGAGCATTATCACGATGGATTTTGTGGAGGCCACTATGCCGGTGACTATACAGCTAAGAAGATTTTACATGCTGGGTACTATTGGCCGTCCTTGTTCAAGGATGTCACTATGTATTGCAAAACTTGTGAACCATGCTAATTCTTTGGTAGGAAGGATTTGCGTCCTGAGCAACATCACCTAGTGATGTCCATCCATCCGTTTCAGAAGTGGGGAATAGATTTTGTTGGGCCCCTACCCATGACTGCCTGCAAAAAGAAGTATCTTTTGGTAGCCACTCAGTATGTCACTAAGTGGGCTGAAGCTATCGCCCTCCCCGCTGCAAATGGTAAGGCAATTTCAAATTTCATATTTGAACGTATCTGCACAAGGTTTGGGACATCCATGGAAATAGTATCTGACCATGGGAGTCCATTCTTAAATGAAGCAGCGGAGTTGCTCATGGATCGCATGGGTATTGATCACCGCACTTCTAGCATCTATCATCCAGCGTCCATGGGACAAACAAAGCGGACCAATGGCCTTCTTTGTAAATCCATGGGAAAAATGGCCACAGGGAACAGGAGCCAGTGGGATCAGAAGATCACTAAAGCTGTGTGGGCTTACAACATCACTCATAAAACGTCTACAGGTCACACTCCTTTTGAGTTGGTGTACGGTACTGAGGCAATTTTACCACTAGAGATAGAGATTCCGGCCTTGAGATTGGCACGAGAACAGAGGATGACAGAAGATAAACATGTAGAGGCCAGGTTGGTACAACTTGAGAAGTTAGATGAAACCCGACGCCTTGTACTACATCAAACAGAGATCCAAAGAATTGACAAAAGGCCCACTTGGATGCTAAAATTCGCAAGGGATGGGAAAGACACTTTGCTAAGGGGGATGTTGTGCTATGCTTTGATAACAGATTGGACCACCAAATAGATAACAAGTTCCTGCCACTGTGGACTGGTCCATACAAAGTGATCAAGGAACGTAGCAATGGGTCTGTATAAGTTCAGGAGCTGCATGAGCCATATGGCAAGAAGGTGATCAACAAGCGTTGTCTCAAGCCCTTCTTTGTGCATGTGATGGTCCCAGGCATGGAAATGCTGTGCATTCCCTGCCTGGGGGAGGGAACTGTTATGGATAAATTTGACCAAAGTAAAAGGCATAATTATGTGTGCTTGTATGTGTGGCAATAGTATAATAAAATATGGTGTGCATAAGGCCCAGGGTTGAGGTGGCAGGGCATGACCATGTGCCACCCTTCCATGTAAGAGGACCCATAAGGTGTGTTGTACATAATCCATGGTAGTAATAATATAAAATGATAAGGTGGCATGGGTCCTCCATGCACCACCCCTCCACCTAGGCGATCCCACGCGTGCATTTAGTGAGATATGGCCCAAGGACCATGGGACAAGTAATATAAAATAGGTGGAGATAGAATATTGGATTATTCCGTGCATGTAGGATAGGCCCATGTGGGGGGTGGTGTAGAAAGTCCAAGAATGCAAGTTAAATAATGGAAAAGTAGGATGAGGTGGCAAGATTCCTTGTGCCAACCCTCCACTTGTCCTCCTAGATGTTTGAACGTATTATAAAATTGGAAAGTGACCAAGGGAGTATCTTAGACTTGGGATATGGGGGTTGATGTATGTGGAAAAATGAGGCAAAGGGTTGTCGCACACAATTGAGAGTGCGTAACCGCCTAGCCCACATGGGACACTCTTCCACACACACCATGCATGTGGGAGGATGCATTTATTAGGAGAGACCCTCTCTCTTGGCTATAAAAGGAGGGGGCTATTCCTTAATGGAACACGCTCATTCTCGTAAAGCCACCTAGCTAGTACTTTGATTTTCTCCCCCCATCTTTTTAATAAAGCATGACTCTCTTCCCTTGATGTCTCCATCTCTACATTCCACCTCCCATCATGTACATGCTCCTCTTCCCCCTCTTCCTTCCCCCTTGTGCCATAGTCCCCCTCTTCATTCCCACCCCTCTTAATCTTTTTCCCCACATGTGTTAACGCTTCTTCCCTCACATTCCCTTTTCCTCCATGGCCCTTGAGCGTCGCCATGCCTAGCGTCTAGCCTCATGCATTGAATTCTTTTCTAGTTAATAGTACCACCCCCCTGTCGAGGCCGTGGGGGGATAGCTATACCAGAGGGCTTCTTGGGCCTTTTCTTCTTCCTGGGGCAATCCCTGGCAAAGTGTCCAATGGTCCTGCATATCCTGCACTGGTCCTGCCTGCCTGTAATCTCTCCTCTCTGGCGAAAAAAAGAACCATTCGGGAGCTAGATCATAACATGGTCCATCGTGAGGTTGGGATCCTTACGGAGGACCCTAACTCTAGGTACCCCATCAGCCTTGGTTGCCTCTGTTGCAGTCAACGGTAACCCAAAGAGGGGTGGGATCTTAGCAACTGTGCTGAAATGCTCCCCAATAACAGAAAGAAGTCGATGGTAAACCTGGGGAAGCCCGGGAAATCTGATGAAGAGCGAAAAGATTTCCTTATCTGCCTCCACTGGGTCGAAACCAATATCGAAGGCGTCAAAGAAGATCTTCCTGTGTCCCAGGTGTAAAAAATCAGCTTTAAGCACGGTGCTCGCAGCCTCTGGAGTGTCAAAAACAACTTGAAAAAAACCTCGTCCCAGAAGACGAACATCTAACAATCGTGGAGTGAGGTCTAGGGGGAGAGCCGCAAGCATCCAGTCTTTGGCTTGGGATCTGGAAGGGTGAGACCCGAAGATGCGTGCAAGCAATGTGGTAGAGCATTCAATCTCTACGTCCTTCTTGAGCTGCTGCAACTCGTCTTTAGAAAAAGTAATAGTTTTCACGGCCAGTGGAGGTGGAGTAGGATTGGTTGATGGAATATCCATCTCCAATCGAGGTGAGGAGGCCGATTCGAACACTTTTGAGGCTCCGTCTGCTCCAAAAAGCACTGCGGGAGAAGGAAGAGGGGGCAGATAGGAAGAAAAGGAGGGGGGTAGAGGAGAGGGCTGAGGCGGGGGGACAGGGAGCGGGGGAGAGGAGAGGGGGGTAGAGGAGAGGGCTGAAGTGGGAGGGAGGGAGCAGGGTAGAGGAGAGGGGGGTAGACGGGATGGAGGTAGAGGCGGGAGGTAGAGGCGGGGGGTAGAGGCGGGGGGTAGGGAGCGGGGTAGAGGGAGGGCTGAGGCAGGGAGCGAGGGTAGGGAGCAGCGTAGAGGGAGCGGGGGAGCAAGGAAGGGGGAGCAGCGGACTGAGAGGGGAGGGGGCGGGCTGAGCGGGAGAGGAGAGAGGGGGGTAGAGGAGAGGGAGGTAGAGACGGGGGGTAGGGAGCGGGTAGAGGAGAGGGATGTAGAGGAGCGGGGTAGAGAGAGGGCTGAGGCAGGGAGTGGGGGTAGGGAGCGGGGGAGCGGGCTGAGAGGGGAGGGGGCGGGCTGAAAGAAAGAAAGTTTATTAAAGTCTTCGGAAGACCGATCGGTCTATGAGACTGTGAAAATCCTGATACAACGAGGTGTGGTAGTGGAGCTACTAAACGAGCGTCCATACCAATGCAAAATGCAAAATGCCAAAAATGCAGAATGGCAATACTAAGTCCTAAGTACAACATAGTGATGTCGGTGGTCGACTATATATCAATCTCAGCATCATCATCAATATCATCATCATCCCCAGGAACAGCAAGATATCAGGATGGATGAGGCAGTGGAGGCATGAAGTCGGCAATAGAGTGCTGTCAGCCACTCAGAGGTGTGGTCCTGGCACGTCTCTTGGTCGTAGCTCTACATCTAACCAGGGCTACTGTGACCCCCGTCGGTCGGGCTCCAACTCTAAACAAGGAGAGGTTGTCTCCAAGTGTGATCTGTGTGTCGACCCTCTGTCTGAGCTGTCGGGTCACGGTCATGTCGAGGCCTCGTCTCGTTGGGATCCATGTGATCTAGCTGAAAGAACTCCGTGATAGAGCTCTGAGAGGGATCAACTGAGAAAGAAGTCTGCTCCTGTCTCCGTGCTCGGAGTATCCTCTCGCGGTGTCTAAGTGCCTCATGAATGAAACCTGCCAAACAGCGCTGGTCTGGGTAGGAGAGGAAATGGGCTAAAATCCCATAACTATCTCTGAAGAGGCAGTGGAAACGTCCTCGGATCTCATAGTACATAGGACACCTGAAGATGAAATGCTCCTCTGTCTCAACCTCCTGTATGTCACATAGTGTGCATATGCGCCGCTCCCTGGGTAGTCGCTCTGCTCTGCCGCTCTCGATGCGAAGTCTGTGTGAAGAGACCTGGAACTGCCCAAGAGAGATCCTCATCGAGTGGGGTAGGTGAATCTATGTGTATCCTGGTGGGTCAATGAAACCCTCCGCTGTGATATGTAAGAAGTGATCTCTGTAGAAGCTAAGCTTCACTGGGAGTTCACTCGGTTCCAACCAGGTCCGAAAAGTGTGTAGCTATAGTAGATCCTCACGGATAGTCTGGTTGACCTCATGTGATAAGAGGGGAGAGAACGGAGCATCCATGCTATACTGGAAGGGAGGTAGTCTATCCATGTGGAGCCCCAGTCGCTCAAACCATCTCTCTGTACGTGCATACCAGCACCTCTGATCTCCTCCTGCTGCAAGTGCCATAGAAGAGGATAAAGCTATCCATGGTAGCCTACTACGCCCCGAGGTATAATCCCCATATTCCCTAACTTGGTATAGATATGTGATGACCTGAAATGCAGCATCTAGCTGTAAAGGGGGTGACCCAAACTCAGCCTGAATGATCTGGTGAGGAACGGCGGGTGACTTACCACGAATCATCCGTGATAGCATGAGAATCTGTAGCCGCTTCACACGGGCCCACTCTGTATCCGACAAGTCTGGCCCCCAACAAGGACTGTCGTACATCCCCGCTAGGCGAGCCAAGGAGTCAAAAAGCAACCCCTTGGTGCGTGGATCCTGAAAGTGTGAGCGGAAGCACTGCCTCTCTAGCCTGGCCAATGAGGCATACCCTCTACTCAAGCGTGCCTGCATCATCGCGGGTCTCATAGTGAAGCTCGGTCCGGAGAAGATAACCCCAAGATAAGTGTATGATGAAACTATCTCAACAGATGACCCCGCAAATGTGAACAGCTCTTGACGCATGATGGCTCGAGATGTATTGAAGATCATGACCTTGGTTTTACCCAGGTTGACCTTCAAATCATGAGACTCACAAAAGGATTGTAGTGCGTCTAGGTGTCTCTGAAGCCCCTCTGCTGAGGAAGACAAGAGAGCCACGTCATCTGCATAGAGCAAAATCTGGATCAGCGTGCCTGCAAGAGAGCAACCTACACCCCCCTGTGTCTGCATGACTGTCTCAAGCTCGTCAATGTAGAGGCCAAACAAGGTAGGCGACAAAGGACACCCTTGTTACTCCGATGGTACTCATGATCTCGTCTGTCCACCCGGATCCTACCTGAACTCTGCCAGAAACTCTCTCGTAAAGTGCCATGACAGCCCAAATGATCTCCTGGTCATAACCCAAGTCCTGTAGGCGCCGTATGAGGCGGGCTCTCGGGACTGTGTCAAACGCCTTGCGAAAATCCACAAAGCAACAATAAACCCTCTGCTTCCGTGATCTCGCCTCCTCGATGATACATCTGAGCATCAGAATGTGGTCCATGGTTCCATGATCACGCCGGAATCCGGCCTGCGCTGCTGATTTGAGTCCTCGACACTCTGCAAGTCTGCTAACCTCAGAGTCAAGTACTGATGCATGAATCTTGGACATGACATGTCCAATCATAATGGTCCTGTAGTTCTCCGGGCTCATGGGATCCCCTGCCTCGTGGATGGGTGAGATAGTGTTAATGGTCCAAGTGTGTGGAAGTCCCAAACAAACCGCTTCATTAAAAAGCTTTGCTAAGATCGGGGCTAGGAGGTTAATCCCATATGCAATGAACTCAGTACATAGTCCCTCATGATCCTTCGCTCGGCCATTATGAAGTTTCATTACAGCATCCTTTACCCCTCCTCTAGTGAAGAGGGTGCAGGATGTGGGACGAGGCATGTGTGAGAGGCTAGGGACTGGCTGATTTGGGATGTCATAAAGTGTGCATGCATAATCAAACCAGATCTGGGTGTCAGTGAGTGGTGGAGGGGACCGTCCTTCTAGAACTCCGCCAGAAGTCCTTAGAGTTGTTACTAAACAAAATGTTCAGTAGCTCCTCCTCGTTTCGACGAACGAAGTCTAGTTTCTTCCTGCGGGTGACAAGGGCAGCACGATCCTCTAAAAGGGATATGAAGTCAATATAAGCGAGAAGTATGTACAGACGGCCAGAGTAAGAAGGTGAGTGATCCCGATCAAAACGTATATCGTGGTAGGTGGAGTAAGCCCTGAGTGGGGTGAAAGGTGCTGTGCGAAGGGAGGTGGAGATGCGAAAGAAAAGGTTTGTGTGACAAGCCCCTGGGGGGAGAGGTGCTACAGTGAAGTCAGTAATGCGAGATGTGAAGACAGGGGATCCCATGATGTAATCAACAACACTAGAGCCCCCCCCATGTGGAAAGCATGTGAAACCACCTGAAGCGGGCCATTTGTCAAGACCATTATAGATAATGAGATCATGTATTCTGCCCAGGTCTAATAGGGCCTGCCCATAGGATGAAAGTGGACCTCGCCTGTCAGCCGAAACCCGTAGCATACCTGCCTCCTCAAGGTCAACATCTGCCAGTAGAGTGGAATCATCTCTGAAATCAAGAAGTGGTACCTGACGGGTCCTTGTCCTCACGTTGAAGTCCCCCACTAGAAGGACTTCTCCACGGCTAGAAAAGTCAACAATGGACTGATAAAGGGCAGCAAATGGGGATGTCTCATCATCACCTCGAATATCTCTGGCAAAGTGGGAGGTCTCCGGGGGGAAGTGGCAAACTGCGACAAACAGATCCTGGCTATCCATGTCGTATCCGGATCCAAAGAAATCTGGAATGTGTATCTCTCTACTCTACTGAAATGATCCCCCAAAGTGTGGATCTGAAAAGGACTGCAACTCCACATGAACCTCTCCTGTACCCCTCGTCTCATCTCTGTAGGCAGACTCCCATGTATATCCGTTGACTATTGGGAGAGGGCGCTCTGGACTCTGATGTGTCTTTGTATAGAAGACTATGTCGTGGCCTGTATAGGATTCCGAGAAGTTCCCTGGTTCTGACCATAAGGTACCATTACGGTTCCAAATGGTGCAGGACAGGGTATTGGATATCTGAGTCTCATAGGCCGCGCTTCCCTATGTAGGGAGGGGGCAGGTGTCCTACGAGGGCCTGTAAGAAGTCGTCCCTCTCGTACCACTGCCCACTTTCCCTCCTTTCGGGCCTGATCCCGCTGCTGCAGCAAAGAGCGCCTCTCCTCAACTTGTAGAGGTGTGAGATCCTCATCCATAGAGATCGCTGGCTGATCTCGAAGGACTGACCTGCGTCGTAGAGCTGAAAGTCGCGCCTGAGTGTCATGAAATCGTATGATCAGGGGTTGCTCTCGGTTGGGATCTCTCCCCACCCGCCATGCCCTCTTTATCCTGTGCTCAGCCACACCCAGGGTAGCGGTCACGAACGCAGTTGCATCTACCATCGGTGTAGCCTTAGTGCGTGGGATCCCGCGTACTCTGATGTTGAGAGCCTTACTGGCTCTCTGCTGCTGCTCCATGAGGGTAGCCGAAACAGCGACCCTTGCGGGTTCCCGTTTGGCCACGTCAACCCATCTGGAAGTCTCCTCAATAGCAGATTGCATGCTCGCAATCTGTGCCTTGACCACCGGGGTACTCCCTGGGACAGTGTGTATGGTTGTGACCTCCTGTCAGAGCTGCATGATATCCTGTCTGAGTCCCTGAATAAGATCCGCCTGCTCCCAAATGGCCCTAGCTTGCTCCTGTATGATGCGGCTCTGCTCCTGGTTGAAGCGGACCTGCTCCCGTGCGAAGCGAGCCAGCTCCATCTCACGCTCACAAAAATTATGTATCTCCGTGAGTAGGGTCTCACGGGCCTCTGGTGTGTCAGTCCACCCATGTCCATGCTGAAACTGTGGTGCCTGTGGCATGAAAGAGTGGGACTGAGTCTGAAAACTGGACGGTGGCTGAGTGAGGAACGGAGATGACAGTGGAATGGGTGAGGCAGTCCCAACGGGGTGTGGGAGGATGGGCTGAGTGAGAGGGAGAGGGGAGAGTGAAGCATAATGCGGCACAGTGTATGACACCTCGGAAGTAGGTGTCAAAAGCTTTGTGAGAGCTGTAACAGGAGAAGAGGGAAAGGGAACAACAACCGGCGCCATGGGCATGAGTATGTCACTGAGAGGGAGAGGAGGGGGAGGAAGGGAGATGCTGACGGAGGGGGAGGGGGAAGGGACTGAGGGCGAGGGAGGGGGCTGAGGGAGGGGCTGAAGGAGAGGGGGCAGCAAGGGAGCGGGGAGGAGCAGCAGCTCGAAGGTGGGGACAAGATGTTGGAATTCCAGTTTCTTTTTTAGTTTTGCAAGCACCCAATTTATTTGCTGTCTACGAGTGATATTCCATCCCAAAGGGTATCCAAGATGACGAACAAGCAAATTGGGCGGAACAATCTCTCTTGGCCACAAGGAACTATGCCACAAAGGCAGAAGCTTAGACTTTTGAAAATTCACCTGCAAGCCAGCAGCTAGTCCATATAAAGATAAATCCTTCATAAGTTGAGCAAGATCCTTTTTTGTGTTCTTAGGAGTAAAGAAAGAATCATCAGCATAGGCTTGCCCAAGCATGGGCTTGTTGCTGTGAATGTTGAGACCATGCAAAACATATGAGTCAACAAGGTGATCAATATAACAGAGCATCGGATGAGTAACGATTGCATTAAGTATGGGTAGAGTTCGCCATGACACCTCTCCAGGTTGATGCCATCTTTCAGACAGTGACATTCATCCATAGAGTTTGGGACCTACCTCACTGGAGACTACCAACGCTGGCCCTAAAGTCATCCAGATGACTAACAAGAGCAGGGCAGACACATGGTATTCCGCGTGGCTTTCCAGGCACAATAACAAGATGGACATACTTCCCTCCTTCCAGTACAGCATGGACGCGCCACCTGAGTCGATCCCACGAGATGAGATCAACCGTATCCTACGGTTAGATCTCCTCTAGCTCCATACATCTCGGACTTGGGGGGGGGGACTAGGAGCTTCCCACCAAGGTCTAGTTCTATCGCGACCACTTTTGAGAGTATCGGAGGAGGGATTCATCATCAGATCCTAGTATCTTGAGGACAAAGGAGTCTCACATGCACTGAGGATCGCCATTGGACAGATGCAGGTTTCATCCCATCAGCTGAGGATTGAGGCGGGAAGGGCCGCAGGTATACCCAAAGAGCAGCGGATCTGCATGTTATGCACAGTGGGGGTGGTTGAGACAGAGGAGCATTTTCTTTGTGCCTGCCCAGCCTACTATGAGATCGAGGAGTGCTACCTTTGTCTCTACCAGTAGGGGAGCAGCTTTGGACCACTCTCATGGCTGATCCACTTCCATGACCAGGTGTGCATTGGGCTCTATCTGATGGAGATGCACCGATACACAGAGACACTACTACGACAGATTAGAGAGCAGCAGGAGGCATCTAGGCCACAAGATATGGAGGTTGATCGGGCACAGCGACGCATCACAAACTTCTATTCATTTGAGTCAGCTCCAAGACACAATAGAGTAGAGGCGGAGGAGCTAGCTGATATGAGGGCAGCTTGGATTAGCAGAGAGAGCTGATGTGGTGGTGTCTCGAGAGAGGGACACAGAGACCACGCCCGTAAGACAGAGAGCGCCCAGAGCACATTCTATTGAGGTCCAACCTATCACTTCTTTCCTCAGGAGAGACCGACAGAGACGAGGGGTCACTCCGGACATAGCTCAGTGGGTTCAGAGATCAGGAGACCGTGTTCCACACCACAACATGAGACAGTGTGACAGATGCACATCCGAGATATCTTCATAGCTCACTGGAGAGCCACCACTGTGCCGCGAGCTTCGGTTCCGAGTCCTAGCTCTCAGATTGATTGATTCAGTTTCAGTTTCAGTTTGTATTGGATTGTGATTATGCTAGAGCTCTCGAGCTCAGTAGATCAGCATAGATTAGTACTTAGCAAGGGCCCTAGCGCGCCCTTTGCTCTAGCCCATTGAAGCTTGTAGGAGTCTTCTTTTTGCAATTTGTCCCATAGGCCCGCGAGGCCTCCCACGGGCGTTAATACATGTTTCTTTCTTTCTTTCTCTATGTATCAATGCCGTTATGGTTATGATCATGATTATGGACTTTCTTTTTTATAGTCATCGTGGCTGTTGATGTCCGCCTAGCGGCTCCACCCCTCATATCATTGTATCAGGCTTCTTTAGTCTTATAGACCCTTTGGTCTTCCCAAGGCTTTCCGTAAAATCTCTCTCTCTCTCTCTCTCTCGCCCCCCCCCCCCCCCCCGCTCCTTTTGTCTTCCTTTCTCTGTATCTCTCCTTTTTCCTTGACTTTCTAGAATTCTATATATGTAAGATTGCATTTATTCTAGCCTTATAAGGTTTTTTTTTCACTAACGAGCTAATGAAATTTAGCTCATCTTTTCATCAGCATATGTGGTCACTCAGATTGCATTCAGTTTTGTTTCATCGTGACAAATTGAGTGCCATCTTGTAACTACATTTGATAATAGGATTTACATAAATTATGAGTGTACTCTATCTTTTTTGTCAGGAGTTTTTGTTGTTAACTGGTTTATGGAAGTCGAAAAGCTGCTTCATTCATGATATCTTTCGAATGTACAGCCCGAGAACATCATAATGGATGAAGCCAGTGGGAAAGTCAAGCTGGTGGATTTTGGTGCAGTCCAAGATGCTGTTGCTTCTGTTACTTTGATTGGCAGTACAGTTGTAGGAACGGTGCGGAGCTTGTGAATCCAAGTTCAAAATTAGGTGTTTTATATACTGCTGGGCTATGAAAATAGTCTTTTTTAAGTACTGTGAAAATTCACTGGTATAGCTGCAAAAAATGTAAAAACCTTTTGGAAAAATGCTTTGAATAGGGCACATGGAAAAAACTTAACTCCTCCTTCCAAGGATTGAGGACTGATTCCAAAAACTATTATGTGATTAAATGTTTAATGCAGTATGGTTACATGGCACCTGAGCAATTTCAAAACCGGGCTACTGTCCAGTCTGATCTATATGCGGTCGGGGCCACTATCTTGTATATAGTGTCAGGGCGTCCTCCATCGTCCTTTCCTCAGGTATGAATTGCAACGACACACATAAATCTTATCCTTTTGAGTCTCTTTTTATATATTTCTTTGCTTTTATTATTTTGCCAGTACATATATGTCAAAGTGAACTCTTAATTGCAAGATGCAAAGCTGTTAGTTTTGTAAGAAAGATTGGATCATTGCCTTCGCACACTATATTTAGGAGAGCTATGCTTGATTTCACCTTTATAACTTTCGATTTTGGGTGAAATTGAATTCCTTAATCTGGAATCAGTACAAGTAGAGGATATATAAGAGAGACGAACAGGTTCATGATCGTATTTTACTGTGTTTTGAACAGCCAAACATGGGATAAACTCTAAGGACAGCTAGAGATGGTAATCTATACCAGAATTAACCTTCCCTGCTAATGACAAAATCAATGTAACGAATTGGATTGATTATTTGACAATCTATATGATGGTGAAGATGAAACAAGATGGATAGTAACCATGTAGATTTTGGAGATGAGATGACCTGATAAATCCATCATTTTCACCAGTTCTACATTTTCCTACCTGTTGACCAGAACCAAGAGACCTGAGTACTAGTGACCAGGGGGCTGGAACACCAGTGACCAGAGGACATCGGAGCGCTTTGGAGTTCCTCTGTGATCAAGGGCTTGGAGCATTAGTGACCAGAGTATCGGAGTACCAGTATTAGGAGGAGAGTATTAGTGACCAGATGGCTGGTGTACCAAGTCACTAGATCTCAACTTGGTGGGCCCAGTCAGCCCAGCCACCAAGAGGAGAACAAGTACATACTGGTAGCCATGGACTATGGAACCAAATAGGTGAATGCTCAAGCTGCTTAAACATGCTCAACACAAGTGGTGGATGCCTTCTCTATGATTAAATCATCTCAGGGGTTTGGATGTCCAATGGAGTTGATGACCAATCAAGGTATGCATTTCTTGAATGAGGTAATTGACAAAATGGTGCACGAGCTCCAAATCATTCATAAAACATGTACATCATACTATCATCAAGGCAATGGTTTGGCAAAGAGAAGCAATAAAATTTTATGTGGCATCCTAACTAACCTTTGCATGAATTGTGTGGGAGATCAGGATGTATTGCTTCTAGCTTCTCTATTTGCATACCAGACAGCATACAAAGCCAATAGCTGATATTCACCGCTCCAGTTGGTGTATGGGATCAAGGTAGTCATGCCTTATTAGTTTCACATGAAAGTTATGAGAGTGATGGAGGAGGTGGATAATGAGACTTACGAGGTCTGCACTATTAAATATTTGTGGGATTTGGAAGAAGTAGAAGAACATCCTTGGGAGACTATGTTTGCCCAACAATTGCGGCAGCATGGGCAAAAGGCACCTCCGACATCGCAAATGCAAGGTGGGTGGTTTGGTATTGTTATACTCAAGCAGGTTCTTGAAATGCAAGCCCAAGTTCATCAATGGCCATACAAAACCCTTTTCATCATGAAAATCATTCGAAGTGCAGGATTCACATTGGAGGGGAAACTTCTGGGAGCACCTGTCAATGGATCGTGGGTGAATAAGTATCAAACCTCGTGAAGATTTAGTTTTGGGTCCCCATATACATATTCTAGATTTCCACACAAAAAATTTGTGGGTTTTGATTCTGAATATACAATTTTCTTTTATTTTGATGGTATCACCATTTTGGGAGTTATATGATTACATTGAGAGACGTTGCTCTTAGCTAGAGTCTTTATATCCAAAATGATATAGATTGAACATATGTTTACAATTTGAATTGTTGCTCTTAAAGAGCCTCAATTCGTGCCATCTGCATAATTTGACTCCCCATTGTCTTATTGCTCAATGTCACGACAGTCCCTTGCGAGGTGCCATCTGCATAATTTGACTCCCACTTGTCTTGCCAAGCCTTGCCCCTTGGGTGCATTGACTCCCCATTGTCTTATTGCTCAATGCGATAGTCCCTTGCCAGGTGCCATCTGTTGGCCATCTCATGTGGTGCAGCTGGTGACCAGATCTAGATAAGGTCATTCAATTTGTACACGATAAGTAACGAGTTGCAAGTAGTAGAGATAGGTGACCAACCAATGCACATGGTAAGGATAGTGAATAATGCAAATGCTGATGCAGTAATGGAGACAGAGGTCAAATATCGATTGAAGTGGTTACCCTAAGCCAAAAGTGGTCACCTCAAGCCAAGATCGTACCTGATTGAAGTAGTCATCCCAAGCAAGGATGTGATAGGTTGAAGTGGTCATTCAGCATCTTTCAAGACCCAGATGGCAGCTTATGCTCGGAAGCATAGCTTTGCGTACTAAGTTATTGTTCTTTTTTATTTTTCTCATCTACTCATAATTTTTTCTAAAGTCGCTTACAAAGTCCCTTCTTTCCTTTGTTATTTTGCTTGTTTCATAAAAAAATGTAATTTGCAAGATTGGATATGTTCTAGTCTTATGTACTAGACTCAAGTGGTCACCAAAAGCCCAGAGGATACAGGATTGAATTGGTCACCCCAAGCCAAGATGGTACAGGTTTGAAGTCATCCCAAGATAAAATGGTACCAAACTCCAAGCCAAGATGGTACTAGATTGAAGTGGTCACCCCAAGCTAAAATGGTACCAGACTCAAGAGGTCACCCGAAGCTAAGATGGTACGAGTAGACCACCTCAAGCCGCGATGATATAGGATTCAACTGGTCACCTCAAGCCAAGATGATACAACAGCGAAGGCCCTCCCTTCACAAAATTTACCAAGAGGTCTCACCTTTTTTTTTTCAAAGAAAGGAACCTTCTATTAATGCTTGAAAGCTTTCATACAAGACAGCAGTCCCGAAGGTGCTGAGTATGGAAAAAACCTGAAAAGGCTGAAAGAGAGAACCAGCCTGTTCCAGAGAAACCCAGCTCACTGCCTAGGGGATCTCTGGTATTAGGGCTAACAGCCAAGTGGGGGGACTATACAACCAGCGAATCCCTCGCGGGGTGAAGATGTAGAAAACTCCTGCAGGCCAAGCCTTGCAGAAACGAGCACGCCTCTCGATAGTCGCCCTGAGCCTGGAGTCCCACGCTCCCAAGTGGACCGTAGTGTGTATATGATGTCCTGCCAGATGGCGACTAGGGTAGCCGAGGGTGAAACCGGGTGCTCACCCATCACAAGACTGCAACGAGCAACCCAAATGTTCCATGTAGTGATGCTGACTACCACCTCCCAAACGTTGTCCTCCCTAGGAGAGGGAGGAGCTAGGCTGTCAGGAGGGACTGCCTCGTGGAGTGCTATCCTCTGGATGCTCTGACCCTATATCCGGTAGGTTGGAGAGATCTCATCAATCTGAAACGCGTGTCCTCCCTTTGTCAACCAAGCCACCATCCCCGAGGTGTAGTCTCTCTGAAGACTTCGCATACCTGTCATGATCCTGAGGGCTCCCATCCAAATCCTCGCTGCGTTGCGACAACTCTAGAGGTAGTGCGGGATAGTCTCAAGGACACCATCGAAGCAACAATGGCACTGCCCCTCCACTAGCATCTGCTCGAACCACGGTCCGATGGGCAAGCCTCCATGGGCGGCCAGCCAGAAGAAGTATGAGATCTTCCTTGGCGGCAAACTGGACCACAATCGCGTCTAAAACCTGGAGCGAGTCCTGGGGCATTCTCTGGGTCACCCAATGCCTCTCCCTCGAGGGGGTCCACCTCGACGAGTCCATATGAAGTCTCCTACCAATCCATGTGGTGTAGGAAAAGAAGGGCATCTCATCCACCTGCTTGGCTAGGCCGCCCCTAGAGGGCCAGAACCACTCTCCCGGATCCCACGGACCTCCCTTAGGCCCTACCCTCCCACAGCCAAAGGCGTCATCTAGGGGCGTCCTGCTTTGAGATACTAGGAGGGTCAATGTGCCACTCCTTCCCCAAACATCCCACCACTGTGATCATCTGCCAATCCCATCAAGACTCCCATCCATCTCGGGGTCTCTCTTAGTGAGGGGCTGAAGTAGGCCTCCAGGTCCTACACAGAAGAAGCTGGGGTGTGTGCTGCTTCACTGCATCAGCATCCTCAAGGGGACAGCAGTACGGGAAAACTGCCCCAACCATTTGCTGTCTCTCCATACCCAAGAGGTCTCACCTAAGCTGACTGTCTATCAATGGCACTTCCAAGGCGCCATCCTATGCTCTCACTAGTGGCCAAGTGCTGCAGTTTCTATGCAAGGTACTTGTGTGGGCGTCAAGTGCTCCATCATAGGCACGATGGTGGTTGAACTCCCGCCAGTCATGGCCTACTGCTGTAGCAAGACCACCTCTCACGCTGCCCACCGGTGGAACCAGCTGACCTTGCAAGAAGATTTTTTCCATACGTGGACTGTGTCCTAAGTGTACGAGTGCATATTTAGATAGTGATCATTAGTCTCTAATTGTCTTAGAGGTGACAGCTATGCATCTAGGACATTCTGGTGAGTGGAATCTTGCTCGAACTGTCGCAGCTAGGTGGTGAAGATTTCCTCACGTGTTGTAGTTCTTGATGCCTATGCTTGTGCAAGCATTGTAACAGAGCAGTAAGGATTGGCCTTGTGAGTGGGATCTCTATGGTAAGTTGGCTATACATCCACATAAATTTGTTGAATCACATCTTAGCAACAACAAATATGTGAAGTATGGCAACTAGCATTTGTAGATAGCAGGCTGGTGATGGAGTATTGTTGGCGACGTACTGCTTGAATAACATCTGAGCAATGTGTCACTTGAGGGGCATATCATTTGATTGTTTTTTTAAGTAGTTTGTCACTATTGCTTTTTGCCATTTGTAGTAGCTATTTATGTGTAAACAGATGATGATTTGAATAGGAGTTTATGAAAAGATTTTCAAAAAAGCATATGTGATATCTAACATTATTGGCACAGTGTTATCTTGTAGCTATATATGCTGGAGTAGCATAATAAAGGTGTAAATGATTTGGTGGGTATCTTTGGAAGCTTGACAAATTAAGTATGCCAAGGCCATTGAGATTACAAGCTCAATGGAATTTGGAGCCAGGCATGACATTTGCTGGCATGGTAGACAGCAGTTTGTGTTAATAAATGGCCGCATCCCACTGGCCAAAGTATGCAGACATTAGTTAGGATTACTTGTGTGTGCACACAGCACATGTATTGTGTGGTTGTAGTCTTCTTCTATTATGTGCTCTGTAAGACTGGATATGCTTCCGTGACTATGGTTATATGAATAGATGATGATTTGCTCCTGTGTGGGTGTGCTCTCATTGTCTGTCTTTTATCCTGGTATTATAGCCAGGGTGATGAGTTGGTCTCTACAAAGTTCCCATAGCTGTTCTTCTTCATGTTGTGACAACACTACTCTGATTCATCCATCGGAAATTTGTACTAGAAACTGCACCATTCTATTGCTTTCACGGTGATTGCATACAAGAAGGAGACTATGGATCTCTAGCACGTCGTTTTTAAAGACTTGTGGAAAAGTCAGGAAATATATTTGTAACTTCGTTTTTTTGTTGAGCCTGGAGTCGAGGTATTGCCTGCGAAGCAAAGGTCTTACGCTGTTATTCAAGTCTTTTCTCTCAAAATCTCTAGTAAGTATTGCCTTCTTGCTTCAATCCGTTCCATGTTGGATCTGCTTCAGTTTGGGGTTTTTGGATCCAAAGTAATGATGGGCCCTCAACAATGCCATCCTCTGGGTGCTACGGACCTTCAAAGACAAAGTCGATGGTGAAAATAGTTGGGTTGTCATCACACAGGTGTCTCAACTTGTTGGGGATAAAGTTCCAATCCCTCAATCAAGCTTTCATCCTTGACCTCCCTCATAGACACTCTGCTCTAACTCTGATTGGCCAATGATGCTAGCCAGGTCGAGTCCTCGTGATCCAGGAGCCTGAGTCAGTTGATAGTCAAACTATATTCTGCGGAAAGAGAATTACTGGATCTCTGTAGTCTTTCTTGAAGTTTCTTTAAGAGATGGCCTAGTTTGGGTTATTGGACAGCAAGTAGTCAAGAGGAGCAAGAGCAGAGCCAGACAAGTTGAGAGTTGAGAGCAAGCGAATCTGCAATATAATTGCTCGCGTTGGTATTGAATGCCTTGGAATTGTCGATCGTGATGTAGAGAAGTTGAATAATCTCCGTCATCAAGTGATGCACACCAAGGCTGCAATTAGTCATTCAAAGGTGCAATCTGCAGCTGCAGCATGCCATGCGATCAATTCTTCATTGAAGATCTCCTTTGTAATGTCCAAGTTTTGAACAACATAATACAAAGTTGGCAGCCACAGTTGTGCTAAAGATGCAAAGCATTTGGGCTGGTCATGGTGGAAAAGGCTGAGGAGCTGAGTTCTGCCCATATGTTGGCAAGATTTTATAAACACATTATTCGGTGCCATTTCTATTGATGGAAGGTTCAACAAAGCTGCCAAAGTTTACTGGAAATTGATGAGCTGGGAACTGTTAAATAATATGCCTTAAGAAGAGACCACCCTGGCTTAAAGGTGCCAACTTGGAAGAGAAGCTGTGAGCAAAACAGCGTGTGGAAAAACTAGGTTCTTGCATCCTGTGTTGAAGCTGTAAGGAGAAAATCAATTGCACCAAAGAGCGTCTCGACACTCAACCTGCAAACAGTGATTTAGCAGGTTCTCACCGTCCCCTTTATCCTTTTTCTGTTTTTTTGTGCTCCCATGGTTGGAGATTGTGCTTGGGAGGTTGTAGGTCCATGGACAGTAATTAGAGAGTGCAGAAATTGTTGTGAGTGGTTGCCAAGATACAGTGTTTATGCATTGGGTGATTATGCCTTGCCACTGCAGATGACTATTTTGTTATTGTTTCTTGAAGCAATGCATGTATCTTGTTCCAGGATTTCTGGCTGAAATTTTGTGGCGCAAATCGGTTCATTGAGCTACTCAGTAAATTGCAGAATGTGGACTTGCTGTCGTAGTTGCACAAACTACAAGAAGAAAAGAAATTGCAGAGACGGACGTGGCTGCTCACACACATTTGGCAAGCATAATAGATATACCTGTGCAAATAGTTGATGACAAATTGGACCGTGAGAACTTCTAGGCATGGAAGTACCAAGTCAATAACTTTTTTAAATGAAAAGACTGCTGGAATCTTGTTATAGGTGACAAGCAAGAGCCAGTACTACCCGGGTGGACAAAGTCCCACACCACAAAAATTGGCTGCTCATAAGCAATGGTCGGAGTGAGCATTCAAGGTTTTGCGTTACCTATCTGTATGTGTATCAGATGCTTTACTCATACACATGCAAGATGCTGAAAATCCCAAGGATGCATGGGATACATTGGTCAAACTTTTGCTCGGACGTCACACTTCAGCATACACAAAGTTACATACATGATTATGTGCAAGAACTTTAAGCTGATGCATTGGCAACCATAACAAGTGTTACGGAGCAGAATCAGATATGTTAATATGTTGAGATATGGCACAAACGTACTAGGCTCGTAAACATTTTGAAGTTCAAAAACATGCAAAAGCTAAAGGCATGGTTGGTGGGCGGCCTACATTTAAATATGATGGGACTATGCATGTATGTGATGCTTGTGAAGAACCAGAAAATTCCAAAATGCAAATGGGTGCAATGCATGCAGAATTTTGGCACTGATTGGGCCCTGCAATGGGGGAAGAGCACCGTCGTGAGAGCATTTGTCTATATGCAAAGTGAGAGAGAGAGACTTGCATGCATGCAAGGTGGTAGAGAGAACAATACATGTGATCACAATGAAGGGGGATACCCTTTCATTAATAGATCACTCAAGGTCCATCTTCGATTTAGACCTACCCTTAACATATGGAGGAGTGCGGTGGAGCGGGTGGCGCGGGGGGGGTGAGGGGGATGGGGATGGGGGGAAAAGGGGGGCAGGGGGGCGGGTAGAGGGGAGTGGGGGTGGGGGTGTTGGGGGGTGTGGAAACTTGACAGAAATTCAAAGGGGGGAGGGAATGATCACCTACAACACTCTCGCAATTCTTTCTCGAGATAACAGGATTGTTGAGGGGGAATGGATGGTGGGTGGATGGCTAGGTTATCATTGCGAGAAGAGCTCGAAACAACGCGACGATGAGGATGGGAGTAGAATCTTACAAATCCCATCCATTAATTGCAGTAGGTACTATACAACCTTTATTAATGACTACAATAGGATGATTTGGATCTATTTGCTCAAGAGAAAGAGTGAAGTGTTGGGAAAGTTCATGCATTTTTAAGCATTTGCAGAATATTGTTGCTGTTGGATCACATGCTTGAGGATAGATGGAAGTGTTGAGTATAGCTTACATGCATTTGAGGACTTATTGAGCAACAATGGCATTGGAAGGCAGCTTACGTGCAGGCATACACCTCATCAAAATGGTGTTGCTGAGAGGAAAAATAGAGTCAAGGTAAATGCTAAATGGAGTGAGTGAGGGAGGAGGTGAGAGAGGGTAGCGGGGCGATTTGACTGCAAAAGGAGGGCGAAGAGGGAGCTAGGGAGGGGGATGGGGGAGCTGCAGTGAGGACCTCCAGCGAGGCCTAGGGAGGGGGTGGGTAGCAGCCAAGGGGAGGAAGAGGGCTAGGGAGGGGGGCGGGACAGCAGCCGAGGGGAGCGAGAGGCTAGGGATGGCGTGGGACAGTAGGAGGGGAGGCTCAGAGGCGGAGGGAGGGGCAGCAAGGGAGGAGGCAGGGAGGAGCAGCAGCATACAGAGAGGATCTTGATGCTTCCCTCTGTGATTATCATTATATAAATAGATGATGGTTTGCTCCTGTGTGGGTGTTCTCTCTTATTGTCTCTCAAAGAGCCCTTTGCTTTGGATTGGCATTTGTGAGATTTTCGGGGATTGTTTCATTCATGACTAAAAAATGCTTATTTCCTATAAAGAATCTGTAAATATCCAGTAAGGTTAGGCTATGTAATTGTTTGGAGTATGAATTGTGAGTTGTTCCCTTCTTGGAGCTATTTCTGAGAACTGCATAGTTTCTTCTACTGTTTGAGGCTACAGATAACAGAGCAGTACTTAACTATATGCTGTCAATCTCGTTCTGAGAAAATGATAGATCCATCATTCATCATTTGTAGCTGACATAAAATAATTTCAATATACAATTTAAGGGTATGATGTAGGTAAAACTGATGGCACAGGGATCATGAAAGTTTCAAATCAGGTAATTAAAGCCAAATCTCTCTCTCTCTCTCTCTCTCGCCCCCCACCCCCACAAATCCAGATTCATCCTAGTGCAGGGCTTTTGACAGAGAATTGGAAGGCCAATAAATGTTCTTTTCAATTTTTTTTGCTATCCAGAAACGATTGAAAATTGATTTTCAAAACTCAGTGGTGATGGATTTGGACCTTCAAAGAGTTGTAGAAAGACTGATTGAGCCAGCACCAGAGGACCGTTTTCAGGTGTGTTGTCACTTTATGAAAACTAATTATATTTAAAGGCAATATATAAATTCTGCAAGGATATAGTTGAAATTTCATCTTGATTATGTGGCAATTAAAAGGGTAAAATGAAGGGGAATTGTGAGTTATTTATCTTGGTCTACTTTGATTTTGGTCTTCCTCGTTAGTTTTTCTGTTTTTTTTTTCCAGAGAAAAGGACATTCTATTAATAAACTCTTAGTGACACAGACACAATGGAAAATACAAATCCCCATGAAGGGTACAATAGAAAAACACAAGGATATCCCCCCCCCCCGGCTGGCCACTCTTTGGGGGATTACCTCGTACAAAGGGCTGAACAAATAGCCACTCCGGTGGTTTATAACACCATATTATACCTCCATATGTGAAATAAAGGAAAGGGCCTGGCTCCCATATACCGAATCTCCCTGGAGTCTATCCCATCTACCTCTGACAGTAAGAATGATATCTAGCGAAATGCTGGCCAGTGTCTCCGAGGCTGATGTGGTTGCTGCTTTATGATCTGCCTACACCTAGCTGTCCATATATACCAGGCAATGATGCTCGTTATCAGCCCCCACCTATGACAGTGCCCAGGTGCTCCACACCATCTCTGTGACGTCCGTATGGATGAAAGTCAACTCCTCTACTAATCCGAAGGACGAACTCCCTTAAAGGTCCTCATACCCACATGTAGGTCCTGTCTGCGTTACCCACCCAAGCCACCGCTCCCAGGTCACCACCATCTCCATCCTGAATCCGAGCGAAGAACATCCTCAAAACTCTTCTCCAAACCTCCTATGCCAGCGAGCAATCCCAAATGCAGTGCTCTGTGACCCCTCTGCCAAACCACTTCATGAGAATCAAGCAAAAAATGACCAAACCCAAGCAAGGTGCTCACTACAATGCCTCGTGTGCCAATAGTCAAAGGAAGTGCAAGATCTTCCTTGGCCTGTAATAATTGCAGAGCATGCACCAAAAATGCTCAAGAAACCTCTGAGAGAGTCCTTGTCTGTGCCAATGCATTACTACAGCTGGCGTGACATCAATCCTCCCCATCTCAATCCTTCTGCCCAATCTGACTAACAGAGAAAAGGAACATCGGGGGCATCCTGAATGAAAGGGTCTCTCCAAAACTACTCTCTGGGTGCCACTAAAGCCTTTGGAATACCCAAAACGTCCCAGTCCATGAATCTGGATCAATGTACCACGTCCTCTGATACTGAGCTGCTATCCCGACTCTTTGATGCGTACATCCTTCAAAGTCCTTGATTCTGACATCTTTCTCTGCATCTTGCTGTCATTCCGCACCATAATGTGAATGAGGACTGACCTAGAGGTACCTAACAGTGAAATCAAGATATCATGTCTCGTAAAAAAACCAGGCCGTAAAAGAGCCATGTGGCTCCTCAACTGCTCTCCAATCCTCAGAGACTGCACTCTCAATCTCCTCTAGCATGTTCTTTTGGTTAGATGTTCTCCCCCTAATTCCTGCTCCATTGTATGACTAAACTCCCTGCATATCTTTTTGGATCTCTTCTTCAGCTACCGATACCATTGTTTTAGTTGATTGCCTATTTGTTGGTTTCTCCATTGAATTCTTGTGGGCAGTTGGGATATTTTTTGTCCTCCCTCCCCCCCTCTCGCCCCAAAAAAAAACAAAAAAACTTCTATCATGTACGACCAAAATAGAAAAATCCAGGATAAAAGCATGTGAGAGCCTCATGCTAAATCATGTAAAAATCCAAGGTTAATGCATGTGGCATGTCAAAACCAATCGGAGAGTGGAAGTGCCATGAAGGCTTTGTGGTACAATATGTGGAAAATACACCATGGTCCTACTTTCTTGGGCATAGTACATGCTGAAGAGGGCATCCATGATTAGAGCCAGAGATACGATGGGTTACCCTTACAAGAGAGGGGTGAGGATGCTCATCACTGAAGCCAACAATTTTTGAGCATGTGGAGAATAGCATCCTTAATTGGCTCTTGCCCCCTCAATCACCAATCCTTCTTGACTCTATAAAGGATGGTCTCGCCTTCTGGGCTCAAAGGATACAAAGGACCTATAAATGAACTCTCATTTTTTAGAAGACACTAGCCAATGAAGTTGTGTACCCTCTGTCCGATCTCCTAAAGTTAGTCAAGAGGGATAGTTGTGTCAAACTTGGTGATGATGTGTTGCTCACGCACAAGTATCTCTTTGAAGACCCTCTAGGTGCCCACCACTGTCAAAGCTGTTCCAGGCTCCCATCTGGTTGGACCACTGCATGTATCTCAAAAAGCCTAGTGGATGTCTCAAGTTTTATCAACAAAGTACTCATTCCACATAAGAGGCTGTTTGTCCTCTCATCCTGTGTCTGAGGAAACCTATAAGAGAAATAAAGTCTATTAAAAGTTTTCGAAAGACCGAACGTCTATAAGCTAGAACAACCTGATACAACCAGCTGAGGGGTGGAGCCTCTAAGTGGGCCTCAACACCCATGACAAATCCAAAAAACCCACACGATACCAATACATAGAGAGAGAAATCTTCGAGCTCATGTAGAGGATGGGGGCTGGTGGCACTGCGGTGATCATCTGGAGGTTGGCGGAGATGTCAAGCCCATGAGGGGTTCGGAGATGTGTGAGGCTACGGTGGTGACATAAAACTTGTCACGGAGTGTTGACGATTGTTGGAATGTGTGGTCCGGTTGTGGTCTCCTAGCCATGGGCTTGCAACGTTCAAGTGCCTATGTTACTCCCGTTGGCCATGCCTCCGATCTGGTAAGCATCATGTAGGGAAGGTCCCCTAGTCTGATTTGTGCCTTGACCCACTCGTGAGTCTGCCATGTTTCTGACTCTAGTTCTCGGATCCACCTTCTTCCTGAGCCCTGATGGTCGGTGTTGTTTGGTCCGAAAAACTCAATGATTATACTCTCAGTGGAGTCTAGCTGTACATCCTAATCTCGCCTTTGTGTCTTGAGCAAATGCTTCATATGTCGGATGGCGTCATGGATGAAATCTGCCATGGAATCTCTGTTCTAGCTAGGATGGAAAACTAGATAGGGACCAAACCATCCTTGAAGAGGCATGATAGCAACCTTTGATCTCATAGTACACAGGGCATCTAAAAGCAAAATCCTCCTCCAACTCGATCTCCTAATGATTGCATAGGGTGCATATATGACCTTCTTTGGGTATGCCCTTCTCTTGTCTACTCTCAATGCGAAGAAGGTGTGAATTGCTTGATAGACATCCTCAAGGAGTGGGGGAGGTGGATCCGTTTATATTTTGGTGGATCAATGAAGCCCTCTACTGATGAAACCTGCAAGTAATGATCTCTGTAAAAACTGAGCTTCCTGGGGAGCTCGCGGGGTGCCAACCAGGTCCTGAATATGTATAAGTGTAAGAGATCTTCTCAGATGACCTAGTTCACCTCATGATATGTGAACGAGACGGAGGGGGCCTCGATGCTGTGCTAGAAGGGGTCAATTTGTCTGTATGGAGCCCCAGGCTCACAAACTGAAGGTGCATGGTGAAGAGGGGGAGAGAGAGAGAGGGTAGGCTAGGGAGAGAGAAAATGATACTCAAAGAGAGACATAATGAAATGGAAATGAGGCGCTGCTGCTGCTCCCCGCTCCTCCTGCTCCCCTCCTCACTGCTCTCCTCGCTTCCTGCTGCTGCTGCTCCCCCACTCCCTGCTGCTCCTCCTGCTCCCCCCCTCGCTGCCCCCTCCCTTCCCTCCTGCTGCTGCTCCTCTCCCCGCTCCCTGCTGCCTCTCTCCCCGCTCCCTGCTGCTTGCCCCCTCCTACCTGCCCTCTCCCCCGCACTGCCCCTTCCCCCGTGCTGCAGCCTCCCCCCCCTGTGCTGCAGCCTCCTCCCCCCCCCTGCGCCCGCTGCATCCTGCTGCTCCCCCCCCGCACCCGCTGCTGCCTTCCCCCCGCTGCAGCCTGCTGCTCCCCCCGCGCTCCTACTGCTGCTTTCCCCCCGCTGCAGCCTGCTGCTGCTTCTCCTCCCCTCTCCTTCCCCTCTCCTCTACTCCTCTTCTTCCCCTCTCCTCCACTCCTCCTCTCCCCTTTCTTCCCCTCCTCTTCCCTCCTCCCTTCTTCATCACCCTCTGCTTCTTCTGGATTACCCCTATTCTCCTATAGGGGTCTCCTGGGATTCAGGAAAGCAGATGGAGTTTTTATTTTTTGTATTTGAATCGGCCAACACACCTCGACGAATGGGTTCCCATTCAGCCAATCCGTCTCCGCTCACACCGGCCGCGAGAACTGTCACTTTTTCAAAAGACGAGCTACAGCAGTTGCAAAAGGATTTCGAACATGAGTGTTCCACGACTCTCTTCGCACGCATTCATGGCTCACACCCCTCCAGATTACAAGCTAGAGATTGGATGCTGTCGGCGCTTCCTCAAGACCTCGCCCCCCACCTCAAGGATGTTCGTTTGTTGGGACGGGGTTTCTTTCAGGTGTGCCTAGATTCCCCGGACGTCACGAGAGACCTGCTACAGGCCGGGTTTCTACTTCTAGGCTACAAGAGGATCTTTTTGTTTCCTTTCCAACTGGGATTTGACCCAGTTGAAGAGGACAAGCAAGGAGTTTCTGTTTTCATCAGGTTCCCTGGTCTTCCCTCAGTTTATCACCGGCTTCTTTCAGTTATTGGCGAGAGGTTTGGTGTGGTGGCAGAGATCCCCCCTCTCCTTGGCGAGCCCTCTTCGGCTGCTGAGGCGGTCAAGATGGACGGGGTTCCCAGGGTTAGGGTCATTGTCTAGGACCCCAATATTTCAGATGACCACATCATGCTACAGCGACCTGATGGGTCTTTCTTCCACCAGAGATTTGAGGTTGCAGGTTGGCAGGACCAGTGCACGATGTGCAGATCCTCGGGGCACTTCGCCAGAGATTGCCCAAAGAAGAAAAAGAGGCCCACAAAGCAACCAGCTCGTACTAGATTACGACAGAGAGCTGGAGCAGGACAAACCACTCCACAGACACGGCCTCAGACACGGGCTCCCCCCTCTCCTAGGGCTACTCGAGTCCCTTTGGCACCCCGTGCCACCTCTGGCCGCCGATGAGGATAGCCAGTTGGAATATACAGGGATTGGGCGGCATCCCTCATCACCGTCGCAGATAGCTGATCAGGAATCAGCTCCATCCAGGTGTTTCAGGTGGTTCCCTAGACATTCTTTTTCTTCAGGAACACAAACTGGATATCAGAGATTGCTCCAAGTCAAGTAAGCTGCTCTCAGGCCGGACTTTTTGGCTTCCTGCCTTGGGAACCAAAGGAGGTACATGCATTTCAGTTTCAGACTCTGTTCTCCCTCTGGTCATTGGACACGGTACCATAACCCCCTCCAGGGCCCAGTGGGTTTTACTTCTGATTGACGGACGTAAGGTTGGTTTCCTCAACCTTTATGCTCCGAACAACAGAGGGGACCGTGTTTTGTTTTGGAAAGAGTTGCTCTCGTGGGCTGACATTTTGGATTCATGGATTATTGGAGGTGACTTCAACATGGTTGAGGCACCTTCGGATAAGAAAGGGGGCAGAGAAGGTGGTATCCACTCCCTTGAGAGAGCAGCCTGGGATGCCTTCTTGTTCAGGTTCAGTGGCAGAGATGTTTGGTCAGATGATGCATTTCTTGTTCAGTCTCAGTAACTTTTGTTTTCATGGTCGAACCATAGGGTGCAGATGCCTATCCATGCTCGGATTGACAGTGGGTGACTGGGCTCTTGATAGAGGGGGGACAATTTGCATTGCACCCGGTGTTTCCACTTCAGACCATTTTCCGGTAATTTTGTCCATTTCAGAGCCTCATCTGAGAGGACGGTCTCACAGTATCAGGATCCCAGACGCCTTATACACGGATGAGACTCTCACAGAGGCAGTGTTGGAGATCTGGGTTTCTCATATGCAGGGGGGGTGGCCGGTCCTTCACATGTGGCCACAGCACTTGACAGTATCAACGACTTCTATCACTCAGTTGCTAGTGCTCGGCGAGGTGAGGTACTCTGGCGAGAGATCGGTATCCGCCGGCAGTTGGCAGCCCTTCAGAGGGAGGAGCAGAAACGACCTTCAGATGCTTGGATACAAGAGCGCCTTGCTGCGGCAAGGGCTCACTTGCAGACCTTGCTTGATCAGAGAGCAGAGTATGCCTTCCATGCACGGGAGTCCTTTTGGATACAGATGGGAGGGAGAGTGAATAAACACTTTTTCTCTACACTTGGCCCCAGACATAGTAGAGAGAGTGTCAGGAAGCTTATTGACTGTGATGGCATTTTGCAGTCCCATCCGGAGACCGTCATGCATTTACGACAAATTTTTATACTTCCCTTCTTTCCGCAGATCAAAACTCACAGGCCAGAGAGGTGGCTAGAGATGAAGTTTGGCAGAGTTTACCTGTGTTGGTCACCCCAGAGATGTTATGCTCACTTGATGCATGCTTTACCGACACAGAATTCAAGACTGCTCTTTCTGCCCTTCATAAGGACAAGTGCCCTGGTTCCGATGTCTTACTCCCTCTTTTTTTATAGCCTTTTGGGATATGATAGGTGATCATATTACTTCAGCCCTGCAGGGCATTTGGGACTCGGGCGAGATGCCTGACTCACTGACTGAGGGACTCATTCACCTTATCCCAAAAGGTGGCAACAGGAATTTTGTATCCCACTGGAGACCCATCACTCTTTTGGGCACTCTTTACAAAATCCTTGCCAAGGCGATCAGCATCCGACTACAGCCCCTTCTTCCAGATCTCATCCATGATACTCAAACAGGCTTTGTGCATGGTAGGAGCATTTTTTATAATATCTTTTCCTTTTGGGAAGCCACAGAGTGGGCTATGGAGAGTGGACAGAGGCTAGCAGTTTTACTCTTGGACTTCGAGAAAGCCTATGACAGAGTAGATTGGGGTTTTCTTGAGGGCACTCTTCTACGGTTTGGATTTTCAGATGCTTGGATCAGAGGGGTGGTCTCCCTTTACAGATCAGCCAACAGCCAGGTTTTAATTGGAGGGGTAAAGGGTGACAGGTTTCAAATTTCTAGATCAGTTCGTCAGGGATGCCCTTTAGCCCCCTTCCTCTTTCTTTTTGTGGAAGATGCTATGAGTATCTTCCTTAGATCTCAGGCTGAGCTTTTTGGGCTGAGACTAACTTGAGACAGGAGCAGGAGCTTTTTGACTGTGAGTTGGCTGATGACACTGCTATTTTTATTCAGGCCTCCTTGCAGTCACTTGATTCTTTCCGGACAGCCTTGGATATTTTTTGCTCAGCTGCAGGGCCACACATTAACTGGCATAAATCCTTTGCCTTTTGGATCAGTGATGAGGACACTCCAGGCTGGGGAGTTGACATTGGTTTTTCCTGGATTCAGAGGGGTGTTCCTATCAGGTATTTGGGATGCCAGGTAGGATTGGACATCTCTCCAGCACAACAGTTTGCCCTAGTACTAGAAAGTATAAGGAAAAAGCTTCTTTTCTGGAGCTCTGCCAAACTCGACCTTGCATCTAGAGTTGTGGTAGTGAACCAGGTTCTCTTGGCCACCCCTGGTTCGTGTGTTCTTGCTGGTGCCGGTCTAGGGATTGCATCACTCAGCTCATCAGACCAGTCAAGAATTTTTTATGGAGTGGACTTGATGGCACAGCAGATGTTGCAGCAAGGGTGGCCTGGGAGACTATTATTCTCCCTACATGTGAAGGGGGCCTTAATGTCATTGACCCGGATTTGCAGTGTAGGGCTTTGCTTTGTAAGGTGGTGGTGAGGGGACTCATGCCTGGGCAGGAACCTTGGAAGGATTTCTTTTTTGGATGCATTCAGGCTTGCACACCAACCTTGGGAGATGATTGGGTGGACAGCCCAAGATGGATTTTCACATCAGCCCCTCTCAGATCTCCTGCCTCTCCTCTCATGACTGCCATCCTGAAAGCTTGGGGGAGCTTCAGGAACACTCTTCGAAGGATTCCACCTTCTACCGTCGAAGAGATTGATAGGCGGCCGATCATTTGGAATGATAGTATTCTTGACGAGCATGCCAGACCACTAGGCACTTCCCATTATATGCAGTGGTCTAAATGGGAGAGAGGCCTGCTCTTGGCCTTGGGATCCTGGAGGTTGTGGTTATATGGAGGTGCACCTATCAGGTGCTTGCAGTGGGACCCAGGAGAGTGGGAATGGATAGATCATGGGCACCGAGAGAGGGGGATTCCCGTCTTTCGTTTCATGGTTGGTAATTCCAGGAGGTTTCAGCTGAATAGTAGGGGTTGGATTCCCTCCAGAGCCCCCCATTGGGAAAGCTTCTTCATCACCTCAGACTTGCGTAGAAATTTCTGGAGGAGGCTCTGGAAATCCCTCAGAAATAGAAAGATCACTCTTTTCTTTTGGCTTTCTATTCATGGAGGGATTGCAGTGAACTTGTGGAGATCACGATTTGGGGCTGATCCCACTTGTCCTCGATGCCATTCTGCAGAGGGGTCAGTGCGACATTGCCTTTGGGACTGCAGTCAGGCGAGGACTGTTTGGAAAGGGGTTGGTCGGATACTCAGCATCTTTCACACTTCCCCTTTCTTCATGACTTGGGGCTCGGTCGCATGGTTATCTCTTACTGGGCCCCAGGTGTTTTATGAGGGTGAGCCTTCTTCTTGGGCACTCTCGGTCCGCCGGTAGGTGATAGAGCTTTGCTCTCTACAGGATGTACCACTTACTCCCTTCAGAGCTTCTCATGTTTCTGTGGACACCTCTTGGTAGATTTGGGCTAGCATTTCCTCTTGGCACATTTGGAGAGCTAGATGTACTGAGGCCTTGGATGGCACCCAGATACACCCATTACAGGTGTTCACGGGTATTTGGTCTGACACGGTTCACACTTTGATAGCCATATGGGCTAGCATGCAGGGCCCTTCACGGGCAGCCTCTTCTAGAAGGACTATATTTCTTCGAGTTTGGAGAGGTTCTCCCTTTTTCTCGGAGGTTTCTACCGGATTGAGATGGCACTATCAGCCTCAATCCTTTCTTTTTGGCTCTTGAGCTTTTCGTGCATTGCATGATGTATCCCGTATGGAGCTTGCTCTAACGGTTTTTCTTTAATACTTAATAGAAGTCTCTTTTTGCAAAAAAAAAAAAAAAAGGAAATGAAATAGCAAGAGCAATGAACAAAATGAAAGTATTCACATGTAGACCAAAGAGCTTGTCGGCTTGATACTTGATTGATGTGACAAGTGACTAGTACAACTCTTATATAGAGCACACACACACATATGAGTACCAATGCATATGGGATAACTCCCAATGTGACACGTGGCATCCATAGGACACACTAGACTAAAACTCACACTACTACTCACTAGAACAAAACAAAACTGACTCAACTTGACTCCATTTCCTAACACCCCCCTATGGAGGAAAGTTCAGTGACTACTGGAGTGGAACCAAGAACAGAACATGACAATGACGGTCATCGAACTGTGCAATGACGGTCTAGAACGAGACATGGCTCCCATGCTAACTCAGAGGCAAGTGAGCATGGCTTAGAGGCTATTGAGCATGGTATAGACTCAGAGGTTCACCTAACATCCACCTATGGAGAAAAGTTCAGTGACTATTGGAATGAAACCAAGAACAGAACGTGACAATGACGGTCATCGGCATGGCTTAGAGGCTATTGAGCATGGTATAGACTCGGAGGTTCACCTAGCATGGCTTAGAGGCTCATCATGCATGGATGCATGACCAACTCATAGGTCTAGGAAACCAATGCACCAACATCCTGGAACTCACATGCCAGGCCTGATAAATAGACCTATCAAAGACAATACATGGCTTCCACAGTACATCTCCCTCCTGGATCCAGGGACTAATGAGGGGTATGGTGCCATAAAACAAATATAACATCAAGATATAATTTTAGGAGGACTATAGAACGTTTATTGACACCTCAAACATTCATTTTAGAGGGACTACTCAAGGTAAGGAACCTTTATTAATTCCAATCATAGAAAATATGCATAGCAAGGGAAGAGAGCCCGTAAATGACCCCAAGTATCTGTTGCACGTAAGAGTGCACATCCCGATCCAAAAGAAGTATGTCGGTGAAGAATATGGCGAGAATGCCTTGAATGATATGTCGATGTTGGCCATGGGAGTAGCTACAAGGAGCAATCACATGATGACTCTCGAAATGTCGCGATGTGAGTCGAGTAGAGCCTCAAATTTGAGCAAATTTGCCCAAAGGAGGCAAAATGCCCAAATGAATGTACCAAATAGTAATGAAATTACATCAATTTTGGGAAATCCCAAAAATTTTACATGTCAGAGGCTTCAATTATGCCAAAGGACTGCAAAAGTCAGAAAATCTCTAAATTCTGGAAATTAGGGTTTCTGTAAAAAATTAGGGTTTTAAAAAATTTAGGGCTTTTCAAAATTGTTGCAGGAAAGTGTCCTAGAAACACTCAAGATCCCTCTGATCATGAAAGTCCATAAAAATACTGAGTATCCACCTGAAATTTCAAAACTCAACTTTTAGTTTAAAAAACACAGTTTTGACTGTTTTTCTCAAATTTCAGCACTGGATTTTCTATTCAGAGTGTTGTCGAGCAACAATAGAGGTGAGTGACTATATAGATAAAGGGCAACAGCTGAAAAACGACCTCAACCAAACCCTAAATCGTCCAAAATAGTGTGGCAAATGGTAGAGAGGCTACGAACTTGCTGAAAAAGGGGTCTAGAGTGAAGTTTTCGTGATGAAGAGCTCCAAGACCAGCAGCTTCACCAATTGCAACAGCTCCAAGCTTGAATTTGTTGAAAAAGAGCAGCTCATAGAGAGGCTAAGGGTGAGAAGAGAACAAGATGGGGAGAACGGAGTGGAAGGGAGCTCAATCATGGAGGAGAGGATGGTTTCCATTGGTGGGCTTCCCTCATCCTCTAGATTGAGCATGGAGAAGGGAAAGGTAGGAAAGGAGGCTCTGATACCACATGAAGGTGCATGGTGGAGAGGGGGAGAGAGAGAGAGAGGGTAGGCTAGGGAGAGAGATAATGATACTCAAAGAGAGACATGATGAAATGGAAATGAAATAGCAAGAGCAATGAACAAAATGAAAGTACTCACATGTAGACCAAAGAGCTTGTAGGTTTGATACTTGATTGATGTGACAAGTGACAAGTACAGCTCTTATATAGAGCGCACACACACATATGAGTGGATAACTCCCAATGTGACATGTGGCATCCATAGGAGGACACACTAGACTAAAACTCACACTAGGACTCACTAGAACAAACCAAAACTGACTCAACTTGACTCCATTTCCTAACACAAGCCATCTGCATGTATGTGCATACCAGCACCTCTGGTCACCCCAGCTGCCAATGCCATGGATGATGTTAGGGCTGACCACGGTTGCATGCATCGCCCCTCTAGTGCAAGAGCCATACTCCCTAATGCAATAGAGATACATGATAAACTGGAATGCTCTAATACCACATGAAGGTGCGCAGTGGAGAGGGAGAGAGAGAGGGTAGGCTAGGAAGAGAGATAATAATACTCAAAGAGAGACATAATGAAATGGAAATGAAATAGCAAGAGCAATGAACAAAATGAAAGTACTCACATGTAGACCAAAGAGCTTGTAGGCTTGATACTTGATTGATTTGACACTAGACAAGCACAACTCTTATATAGAGCACACACACACATGAATACCAATGCATATGGGATGACTCCCAATGTGACACGTGGCATCCATAGGACACACTACACATGATGTACTTCTGCATTGAGCTTTCTCTGTGGTTTTCTTTCATACTTAATAGAAGTAAATTTTTTCAAAAAGAAGAGGAAAGATGCACAGGTTCTCCTTTCCCAAGGATGGGACTGTTGGTGAAGCCCGCAAACTGCATTTGATCCATAGTGATGTGTGTGGCCCATGAGGACAGCAAAGCTGGTCACACTTTGTACTCATAGGAGGGTGAATACATGTCCCCTGAACTCAGTGACTTTTTAGCAGCTCGCAGCATCATACATCAGTGGACCATTCTATACACATCGGAGTAGAATAGAGTTGCAAAGAGGAAGAACTGGACTCTAATGGAGATGGCCAGGTGTATGTCAAAGGGTATGTCTTTGCTCAACAAATTTTGGTTGAATGCCACCATGTGTGCAAACTATGTGCTGAATAGATCACCAACCAGGGCATTGAAGACCGTTACACCCTTTGTGGCATGGACAGGCTGTAAGCCAATGTTTTCACATATGAGGGTCTTTGGTTGTTTGCCATATGCTCATGTACCATCTCAGCTCCGACATAAGCTGGAGGATAAGGCAGTGAAGTGTATTTTCATTGGCTATCTCTCAAAAATTAAAGGCTACAGATTGTACCAGCCGAGCACTGGAAAATTCATTGTTCATAAAAAACAGTCTGTTGTTAATGCCTCAGATGTCTTTAACACATTGCTGCCCCTTTTCAAGTCTGGTACAGACTCAGATCGGCCATTGGAGCCCTAGAGTGCTGAAAACATTCAGCCTGATGTGCCTTCTATTTAGGACAATGTCACTGAGCAAGCAATTTCCTAGGAAAGGGCTGTTAGATGCACAACGTCAGATGCATGGCCATTTTTTATGTTGCATTGATTGCCACAACCTGTAATCAAGAGCCTTTATGCCACAAGGATGCTTTTTAGAGCAAAGAATGGATGGACACTATGAAGGCAAAGTTAGATTCCATTCACCATAATGGCACTTGGGAGTTGTGTGACTTGGCAAGCGTGCCATCGGCACAAAATTGGTTCTATAAATTGAATCGGAAAGCTGATGGTAGCGTTGATCACTACAAAGTGTATCTTGTTGCCACAGCAGGGCATCGACTTTGAAGAGGCTTTTTCCCCCACTTCACGCATCACAGGCATTGCGAATTGCATCAAATAAACACTAAGGCATTGCTATTGACTTTGAAGAAACTTTTTCCCCCACTTCATGCATCACAGGCATTGGGAAGTGCATCAAATAAACATTAAGAAATTGGAAAGTGCATCAACGAAAATTAAGGCTTCCTTTCTTCACAGTGGCTTTCTTGAAGAGGTATATGCCAGCCAAACTCTCAGCTTTGAGGTTAAGGGATCTAACGTATGCTGGCTGCACAAGGCCTTACATGGATTGAAGAAGGAACCCTGGGTGTCATATGCAAAGATTCATGGGCATTTGATTCGCCTTGGTTTTCAGAACAGCTCTCCTGAAACAATACTTTATGTCCATTCTTTATGTGGGTGACATGGTTATAACTGTTCTATCTACACAGCAAACTGCAGCCTCTAAGTATATTGAACAGCTCTTGCATCGCTTTCAGTTTGAGGATTTTAACCAGGTTTCCACACCTTTGGAGCCGAGCTTCCGTTTTTCCTTAGAGGATGGCAGTGATCCATTTGATGCCACTCTATATCAGCAGGCTGTTGGTTGCCTGATTTATTTCTGCCATACTAAGCCTGATCTCTAGTGCGTCGTCTCCTAGTTGAGGAGTTTTATGTACAAACCCAGTACACAGCATTGGTAGGTAGTGAAACATGTCTTCCGTTTTTTGAAAGGCACATAGCATTTGGGACTTCTCTATGATGGCAAGTCTTCACTGATCATGTATGCTGTCACAGACAGTGATTAGGCTAGTTGATATGACACTAGGTTGTCACATAGTGGCACCAAATTATGCACGGGACTTCATGCATTTCTTGGTTCAGCAAGAAGCAGCCCATAGTTGCTACATCTAATTGTGAGGGTGAGTACAGGGCAGCCTTTATAGCTATTGTGGGGTGTGTCTGGCTTCGTCAGATATTTGCAGATCTTGATGTTGGTCAGACATCTTCTACTACCATCTACACTGACAGCCAGATTGCCTTGGCTATTGTGCACAATCCTGTGTTTCATGCACGTACTAAACACATAGAGGCTCATTATCATTTTGTCAAGGAGCGACTATAGCTTGAGACATACAATTTTCCTATGTTCCGACTCAAGATAACTTGGAGGATCTCTTCACGAAGGCTTTACCATGACCAAGTTTGAAGCTTTTTGGCAAGCTTTATACTTGGTACCTTTTGTTACGTGATGCTGCTGTCCTTGTACTATCATAGTTTGCTATATTCATTACAGATGAACATGTGCAACCATGACTTAGTTTCGAGGTATTCTTGTGACATTCCAAGAACCTTCAGCCACACGTGGAGGGGGTTTTGTTGCTACATTTTCCCTGGTATGAGCCTTGGAGGCTAGACCTTTTAGGGCTGTTAGTCATATCTTGGGTGAGGACACTTAGTCCTAAGATAGGCCATATAGCATATGATTGTACTTTGTACTAACACTCATTATCATTCCTGCAAGGCATTTGAGTTGTTTTGTCCTCCTTGCTCTCCACTCAACATTCAGTACTAGGAATGAGCCCGAACTCAGACAACCAGCAAGGTGCGCGATGGCAAAAGAATATGGTTCACCATAAGGGCTAAAGAGACCAACTCTAGGCTGGTGGAGCTCAAATAAATAGTTTCCTCTTTATGGTCTCCAAAGCTAGAGAAAATTACTGGATAGGGGTCACATCCACACCTACGTGGTATCCCAAATGTCAGGCCATGCTTTCCTTCTCAATCCACCTGAAGCCAAGCTCAACCCCCATCTTGGAGCATCCATATCATTGAACCAAAGTCCTATGGATTTGGCCCAAATGGCAAGCGTTTTTGTTGGTAGACAAAACATTCCAATTCTTCCTTGAATGATCGTAGAGGCAGACGGTGGCCTTAAAAGATATAGTTCTATCATCTGTGAGCTCATTGTAGGAGTTCTTAATCATTCATGATCGGAAGATGGAGTCTTTTTCCTATTTGTGAGCAAAAAGAACAAGTCATCACACTTCGCTCTGCAAAAAGTTGGTTGTGGGAGCAAGCAATAGGGCATCCCTGGTGAACAGATCTGCAACTCTGAAATATATCTCCTCACTCCCCCAAATATGACTAGTACAGAAAGAAAACTTGACCGTGGGATGACTGGTAGAGGGCAGAAACCCTTGTATCCAATGCTTTGAAAATCCCATATGCCGGAGTGCTCCTTGCAAAAAAACCCAATCCATCCTATTGTATTCCTTCTCTAAATCAAAGAAAAGAATGGCCAAGGGCTGATGACTCTCTTTGGCCAATCATATTGCTTGCCAAGCCAAGAAGATGTTATTAAAACTACTCCTACCCTGTACAAATTCTGCCTATGTGTTGTGAATAAAGTTAGGAGTCTCAAGCTCATTGTCTATTTCATACGGGGCACCAAGAAGAGGAATGGACCTTCACAGAGAAATTGAAGTCATGCTTCCCTTTCAGGAGACAATTGAGGCCTTTTGAAAGAGAGGACGGCATGGTGCTGCTATCTGAAAATGTTCTCAAAGGCTTTAGGGACACTAGCTCCTATCAATTCCCAAAGATTAATGAAAAAGATAGGGGTGATGCCATCATCATCTGGCCAATCTCTTTTGGCAAAGCAAAAAGCACTCTCGTCACGAGTATCACCAAAAGCGTGTTATCATGCCGAATTACTTCAAACCCCTTGCCATCTGCAAGTTGCTTGGCTTTTTTTGCCAAGTCTCATACAACTGGGGTACATATTTTTGTTTGCTTTCTCTCAGCTTTGTTTTTCTCTAGGGAAATAACAGTAAACCAAGTTTTGATTGTGTTTTTAAAGGCAAATTGTGAGTGTTCAAGGCATATTTGTTAGATTTTTTGCCATTTTCATCACACATGTAGGAAGGTATGATTTCCTTTCTTCATCAAGCTTTTTCTTTTTGGTTTGCTTTAAGATTCTTTCGGATCTCATGATGTCTACAGCCAACTCCCAATCCAGCATATGAGAAAAACTTGTTGTGATCAAAGAAGTGCAGATTTCTATAGCTTGAAACTGAGTGTATGTGCATGGCATACGTGGTCTATGATTTTGGTTCTTGGAATGCATGGAATAAATTTCATTGTATACTTGCAGTCTGCAGCAGATGCGATTGATGCTCTTGAAAATAACTCAGTACATTCGAAGGAAAGCAATGTGAAGAAAAAGCTTGATTTTGGGCGAAGAGTCAGACAACCAATAGGAACAAAAGTGGTAAGAAGGGTTCAATAGGCAAACCTTTTGTTGCAAATTGGATTCAATTATACTGATATTCAATTGGGTTCAATTATATTGATAATCCTATTTACTTAAATGCAGTCCTTGAAACGAACAACGACAACACTTACCATCAAAATTCCTCCAGTTGGGTTTACTGCAGACGCTGTCGGTTCAGGGACCTTTGCATTGGTAAGTTCATTCTACTAAACATTTCCACACAGGAGATCAGTTCCTACTGCATGGGATTCACCAGTGCACCCCCAGAGCTGCAGGCCAGTGGGCAGGAAGAGTCAGTTGGATCTTCTTGACGGACCAGCATTCTCAGCCTTCCTCACCACTCGTGAAAAGGCTTATTCAGATATGGGATCATTTTTGTCAACACCTCACCAGAGCAGTTCCCTCCTCCAGAGAGGAAATTGCCCGACAGCCACTTTATCATAACCCCCTGGTTCGGTATCAGGGATCTTCCCCTGGTACAGAACTTAGGACTCCCTTGGCCAGATGGTATGCTCAGGGGGTTGTGACAGTCGGGGATTGGTTTAGGGGAGGTGTGGAGATGTCAGAGGAGGAGATCAGAGATAGACACGGGCCACTTGGACAGATTGCTGCCACCAGATTACTGATCATGAGAGCTATTCCTTAGGGGTGGAGGGACATGCTTACAGATCGAGCCTATGTTCATCCCATCTTTACTTGGTCAGGTTGTTTTAGTGAGGCTGGGCTATGCATTGGAGTTCGTTTAGGACCGGCACCATTTACTTATTTTGAGACGGACTCCTCTCACAGATTGTATCCCACTCAGCCCCTGGATCGACAGGAGCTCCTTTGGCAGAGAGTCAGGGTCATTGGTTGCCTGGGTAAGGAATGGTCCACAGATCCGTCCAGGTTGACCATTGCAGAGGATCCTAGATGGAGACTTTGGATCTTTCAGGGTCGACCTCTTGTGGAGCTCGACTGGGACCCAGGTGAGTGGGCGTGGCCTGCTCCAGTGGCTGACGCTCGTCCTCTTTCGTTTTTCCAGTACTCTACGAGGGCAAGTTACAGGCTTCAGCAGAGAGACTCTCATCACCTACCATCTGCCTCACAGCATTGGCACGCACAGGGACTTACTGCAGAGCTCTTGCTGAGCTACTGGACTCACTTTTGGGGCATCAGTAGAGCCAGGAAAGTCTCCTACTTTCTTTGGATCACTATTCATAGGGGTATACCTGTGGGTACTTGGCTTCAGCAGATGGGTAGACCCTCCTTGTGTATGCGTTGTCAGCTTGCAGAGGAATCTAGTAAGCATTGTTTATGGAGCTGCCCCAGCTCTAGAGTGGTTTGGACAGGTATCTTCAGGTTGTTCTCATATGTTACATCTGAGTCCTTTCTGATGACATGGGGCGCTGCCCTTTGGGGGAGAGGCTTTGGAGCCTTTGCCCTCTATGAGTCAGAGCTAGGAGACCATGGTTTCTTCATGCAGTGTCGCCAGAGACGGGGTCCCACAGATGTTAGCATCATGGAGCCGTAGGACTTACTTTTGGTACCAGTACCAGCTCAGGATTCCAGGCCTACTTCACCTGCAGGGTCAGCCTGGGAGGTGATTTCTAGCATTACCCTATGGCGGATATGGTGTTCGAGATGTTCTTTTGTCCTTGGGGGCCATTTATGCACGGAGGCTGACACTCTTGCTTCCATTTGGGTGGAGATTATCTTCACTCTCAGGAGTCAGTGGGAGCGGTGTACAGGCACCTCTTTGGCAGCTCGTGGGAGACTTTTATCCTTCATGAGGACATGGGACTGCTCATTATTTTTTCATTTGACCCCTTTTGGGATGTCGTGGCATTTTAGACCACCACCATGGCTTTTTTGCCACATTGTTGAGGCTAGGGATAGAGTACTTTCTCTCCCACCTGTTGTATGATTTTGAATGGAATATATCACTTTCTCTTTGAAAAAAAACATTTCCACACAGTTAAATGAGCCCCTCTTGATCCCTCGATCTCCCCAACACCTTAACTTGTGCCCCATTCCTCTCCATCCCGTTACCTGTCCCTTAGCTTTTATCGCATTTGGTTTTCTTCAATCCCATAGACCCTTTGGTCTTTTGAAGATTTCAAGAAACTTTCTTTCTTTCTTTCTACATCTTGCCACACTCTCACCATCCTAGCCTCTCTCGGCCTCCCGCAGTCAACAACTTCCTGTGCCCCTTTCCTCCTCCATTCCCCTATGCCCCTACTCCCTTCTGTCTTGCCCACCTCTCCTTGCCCCTCTTCTGCCTCCTCTCTCAGCCTCTCTGCCTCCCTCCCTGCCCACCATCCTGCCCCACCAAAACCCCATGCATATAGATTGTTTGGATGCATGTACAACCTCCACCCCCCCTAGCTGCTGTTCCACTCCAACCTCACCAACCCTTCTCTCTCTCACTCACCTTCACACCCCCTCACACTTTTTTTTTTGGTAAAATAATTTTTGCATTAAGAAAACATATACATTCATAGCTGTGCTAGAATGGAACAGCTACTTCTCTAAACTAAAAGCAGTAGTAAAAAACTTCCAGCTGGGACTGAGGAAGGTCTCCAAGGGAACGAGCATCTTGTAGAGACCGAAGCAAAGAAGCTTGAAAGTATGGGAAGACATTTATTGAATAGTTCTCATACAATCAGCCTCACACCCCCTCACACTCACACACTCCTACACTTCCACCCCTCACCCTCAGACTCACTCTCATTCCTACACATGGTTTTGTGAAATCTCTCTCTCACTTTTTTTTGGGGGGGTGAAATCTAGTTTTGTCATTATATTACAAGAAACAGTCACGAAGAAAGGGACAATCAGTTACAAGCATCGGAAGATGTAATTATATGACAAGACCTTTGCATGCTCGCTACTGAATAGTACAATCGATTATGGTGGGCTACGTCCAGTTTTATTTGCTTTTGATGATGTTTGCAAAGCAAGATATCTCCTGTTTTATGTTCACTATCATGGAGCTTTTTTGGAGATCACGCTTTCGTCGGAAAGACCTTAGGCTGCTTTCACTGGATCACCTTGCACACCTAAAATGCATACGGGATTGTAATATTCACATGCATATTCTTGCTCACAAGGGAAAATGATGTTGCAATTCATGTAGGGTAGCCATGTATTTTCATGATGCGACATTTGGTTTTGCACTTGTCTTCTCCAGCTTTTGGTAATTGTCACCCCACTCATTGGGATTTTCTTCTGGGTCACATTGAAGGCGGAGTCAAGGGATGCCCAGTTGTATCTCGTTTGATTGTTGATTGGAAGCACATGTTCTCCCATCTTAAATGGAATGGCAGGGACACTCTAGCATGCAACCCATCTTAAATGGAATGGTAGGGACACTCTTGCAGGAAACTCTTTGTGTAAGTGCTGAGAGTCTTCATTGGTCAAAGGCCTTTACGCCTCCTTTGGCCCTACAAAAACCTCACCGCTCTTATTTTTTTTGTTTTAAAGGTATCTGCCATGTGGAAGATGTGATGCAGCTGCTATGGTTATCTCTTTTCCTGCAGCTGTCAGACAGTATGCTTAGGACAACATTATAGGCCTTTATGGCATTTATTATCATAGATGCTTTGCGATTTTGAGCCAGTATCTTGTCTTGAGATTCATGATCGCCTCAAAGATTGGGTTCTCCAATTAGATAATAGTGCTTGCCGTGCATTACCATTATCTGATATCATGGTAGCATCTTTGTATTGGATTTTGTTTCCTTTCCCTTGAGTTTCTTCTTAGGCTAATTGCATCTGGTCTATGATGTGCTCCTCTCGGTGGTGGCGTACAAGATTGCAGCACATTTGGGATTCACTCCCTCTTTGACAGAAGTTCTTTTTATGGTGGGCTATGTGAGGGGTTCTTCCCTTTGGATAGGCTCGGTCGTCGTCATATCGCTCCTGTCACTTGTCCATGATGTCAAGCTATATGGGAGTATATGCCTCATCTGTTTTGGCACTGCCCAGAGTCCCATGATTTCTTACTGTTATTACAGTAGCGGCTACAGGCTTCCCTAGTGCATCTTTTGGCAAGAATTTTTGGTTGTTTGTCTTTCGTCCTATGCGGCAGGGATTTGATCTTATGTTTTATTGGGTTTGTTATTGGGCACTATGGACTCTATGGAATGACTGCAATCATCAAATCTTTGGCCACTATTTCAATTTTTTCTTAAGCATGTCAAGCACCCAGTCCATTTGTTGGTGACGTGTAACCATCCACCCCAATAACCAAGATGTTGTATCAGCTGCGTGGGTAATACAATATCCCCCGGCCATAGTATTTGATGTCAAGCTTTCTCCTGAAGAGGCAAAAGTTTAGATTTCTGAAAATTAACATGTATACCAGCGGCTAGACCATATAGCGATAAAGCACGCATGAGGTAAGAAAGATCCCTTCATTCCTACACACACACACACACACACCGCCATACACTTTCCTCCCCCTCCACCCTCACACGCCACACACTCACCTTCTTTTCATGCATCTTCAGGAGTCAAAAAGTTGAGATTCGAATTGACCTCTCCATTCTAGATCAACGCTTTGACTATGGCTGGTTCCTCTCCGCCTCTATCAGCCAAGAGAGTCATCTCTGTTTGGGAGGACGACACATGCATTTGTAGAGTCTGGCAATGCTCCCTCGAAACTAGGTGCCCCAATTCAAGGACATTATGTTAGGAAAGCGTTTCTTCTAGCCAGACTTTGATACCCCAAAAACTACCATTTATCCCTCTTCCTATTGGACAGGTTCTAGAGATCCCTTAGCTCCTACGAATGTCCTCGTCATCAACATCAACGATCACTTTGGAGGGACATAACATATCTAGAGTCTGAATCTTGGCCCTAACCTCGGACACCATCCCTAGATGCTCTCGATGACCAAGTATTTCTCCAAAATCTTGCCTAGTAGAAGATTTAGGTTATTGGGTTTAGTAAGAAGTGTCACATTTCCTGGAAATTCGAGCACCCGGCGGCATGGGATTGTTGCCCTAGGAGGGCAAGATGCAACGTCAAAGATGCACAAAACGGCTCTCCAAACTCCTCATCCCCCCCCCAACTCCTCTTGCTTCTCCTAACCTGTCAACGTTAGTATTAAGTTTGGAGGGTAGTACAAGGTCACAGGTGCCTATCATAGTCACAACAATGAAACATGTTTCATTGGTAGTGAAACGCTTCGAAACTTGCAACAGGTTTCGAAACGTTTCATTACCAATGAAACGTGGAGTACCTTTGCCTATACTTACCTAAATCGAAGATATTAATATACTTTAGTTAAAAGTTTGAAATTTAAACTTTGTAATCTAAATTTTAGTCTCTATATTATTAATTTTTAAAGTTCAAATGTCACACTCTAATTTAATTGTCTATAGATTTCTGTAATAGCTAACTAGTAACAACTTAGAGACTAGAGTACTTCCAAGATCCTCCAGAGCAGCTATAGCCAAGAGAGATACCTTTTTTCAGAGTTTGGAGAGGATCTCCGCTCTTCTCTGAGACTATTTTAGGGTTGAGATGGCATTTTCAGCCTCCACCTTGGATTTTTGTTAGCTCTTTTTTAGCTGTTTTTTATTTCAAGCATGTCATGATGTACTCCCACATTTGAGATTGCTCTTGCAGCTTTCATTCATACTTAATGAAGTAATCTTTTTTAAAAAGATAAATAAATCATTGGGCATTATAGGCATTGTATGAAGGCATTTTGTGATTTTTAAGGTTATTTTGCGTAGTTTCAGCATACTATATGTATGTAGGGCATAAAATTTGACTTTTTCAAGACCTACAAACTGAATTTTTGAAATGCCCCCTATTTTTTTGAAACGTTTCACGTTTCCAAGTATTGAAACATTTCTTTGAACTATGGTGCCTATGCTCCCCAGTGGCACCTCCAACCTCTATTCCAAGCGCAGGCACCTGTGCTCCCTAGTGGCACCTCCAACCTCTACTTTATCTATCCCTTCTTTTTTGAACCATTTTGCAGTCCTTGCAGAGGGTGACATGCTTGTTTAGAGGAGGAGAAACATGTTGTTGATGCAAACTATGAGGTTATCGGAGACACCATTGCTGATCTACGTAGGGATTTGATACAGGATCTGAGCTACAAATATAATTTTGGTTCCTCCAATTCGCCTTGATGATCTATGTTAGGGCTTTGATACAAGATGTGAGCTACAATATAATTTCGGTTCCTCCAATTCGCGTTGTCTAGGGATGGTTGAGCAGACTCTCCATGCATTGCAACCACCTACTCGACCTTTAGTAGGGCCTTCACACCACTATCCATACCTTTAGTAGGGCCTTCACACCACTATCCATACCTTTAGTAGGGCCTTCACACCACTATTCTTCCCTTCTTTGATAGAGTTTCCACCTCTCTTTTGAGTTTATGTCAGGCTTGGGCCTGCTTTCCATACCCAAGGTGCAACTGCCTCCACTACTAAATCAGGTTGGACATTCCATCCCAACCATCTCTCCCTTTTCGAATCAGGATTGTCAATTGGAACATCCATGGATTAGGTAGGGCTCCTATCTGTTTGCACATGGAAATAGAGCTCTCTCTTTCTTTTCCAATTGTTTGAGTTTCTCTTGCTTCCATTATAGTGCCTTTGTCTTTGCCACTCCATCCCCCTTCATTCCCCTCTTCTCTTCCCTCCTCCCCTGTCTTCTCCCATCTACCCCTCCCCCTTTTTCCTCTTGTGGAAACACATTGCAACAATCTGGGAGTCTCAAGTGTGACAATCAAGGATGGTTCGTGCTTGCATCACTCCCACAAGGGGTAGTAGAAGAAGAGTTACCATGACATTCCTTCAAGATGCCCACGGCATGTGAGTCACTGCCAGAGATCACACATTTTTGGCGCCGTTGCCAAGGAGTCAAGGTATGCTTTTGCAATGCATAAGCCTTCTTCCATTATCCACCCATTGCTCAATGTGTCTAGCTTAACTAGGAGCTTTGATAGTGATAGTGAAGTATAGGTGAAGTGTGAGTGGAAAGTTGAGTGTGGAAAAGAAAGCAAGCCATCACACCTAAGTCGCTCATGGACCGATGGACGACCTCTTCCCCGGGGCTAGAGCACAAGCTCATCGAAGAGAGTGTGCCAGGATAGGGAAACTCTTACCAAGATATACTTTTTGGTTCAATGTCGTTGGATCATCAGGCAGGATTTGCATCTCAATTTTAGTGTGAGTCTATCCTTTAAGGCAAACTCAACCCATGAGAGGAGGTGACTATTGTGTACACGACGTGGGGTGCAATGCCCTGGGTACATACAAAGGGTGGCAAAAAAGAGCACCTTTTATAGGAGGAAGAACTTATGGAGTGGAAGGAGAGAGGGGCTGAGGAATTCTAACATCGGAAGCCCACTAGTAGAAGCTCCTGCGAGCCCTCTCCCTCCCTCCCACAGCCTCTACCCCCCTAGCTCACCCCCGCCTCGGCCGCCCTCACCCCCTTGTCTCTCCACCCTCACCCCCTCGCCCTCCGCCTCACCCCCGCCTCGGTCGCCCGCACCCCTTGCCTCTACGCCCTCACCCCCTCGCCCCTCCGCCTCACCCCGTCCCCTCGCTTCGCCCTCACCCGCCCTCACCCGCCCTCACCCCCTCGCCTCTCTGCCCTCACCCCCTCGCCCCTCCGCCTTACCCCGCCCCCTCGCTACGCCTCACCCCCCGCCTCTTCGCCTCACCCCATCCCCTCGCTTAGCCCTCCCCCACCCCCTCGCTTCGCCCGCCCCCCGCCCCCCCTCGTTTCGCTCTCCCCCGCCCCCCGCTTCACCCCGCCTCCTCGCTGCGCTTGCCCCCCTTCCACCCCGCCCCTTCGCCCCTCCCGCCCTTCCGCCCCGCCCCCTCCCGCACCTCCTGCCCCGCCCCGCCCCGCCCCACCCCAGCCGTCCCCCGCCCTCGCCTCTTCACCCCACCCGCCCTCCATCCTCAGCCCCCACCCCCGCCACCTCCGCCTCCCGGCCTCCCGCCCTCGTTTCCACCGCCCTCCGCCCTCCAACCTTCCTGCCCTCCGCCTCCGCCCTCGCCTGCGCCTCCGCTTCCCCCACGCGACTCACGTCGCCCCGTTTCGCCTCACCCGTCTTCATCACACCCAGGCTCCACCCCCCGCATCTATCCCCCCCTTTTTGGGTGGCAGCCTCTTCTTCATCGGAGGTCTCGCAGTTTGTCTTGGCGGTATGGCAGCTCCCTGCCCGGAACCGGAGGCCCAGTCGGACCCTCCCTCTCTAGATGCCTACCGCGTTATCTTGACAGAGCAACAATCGTCTCGGGTTCAGGAGGTTGCCAATGACTTTGCCCTTACCTCTGTCTATGGCAGAGTCATTAGACATTCCCCCTCCAGATCAGCCATCAGGGACTGGCTCTAGTCCACTCTCATGCTAGAGGACGGCCACATTGAGGAGGTGGCCCTTATGGGAAGGGGCATCTTCTGGCTCAAACTCTCCAATGCGAAAGCTGCGAGCAACCTGATTGCTGGTTCCCCCACTTCTGTGGATGGAAAGATCATTATGATAGTCCCTTGGTACCGTGGATTCAGTGCAGCGGATTTTGATGCTCGGTTCCGCATACCTCGCCATCCAGTGACGCTAGTTTTTCCAGGCCTTGCTGCTGAGCTGCGGCCGATTGTCAGGGACCTGGGCTCCCACTTTGGCTGGGTTATGCATGACACTTTCGCCGACGCGGTTACTACGGCAGGAGCCCCCCGAGTCCGTGTGGCTGTGGCGGACCCTGCGACTCTCCCTGCAGTGATCGAGATCGTGACAGATGCCGGCAGCATTACCCAGAGCATGGTAGTCACAGGACAGCCAGGCCAGTGCCTGAGGTGTCACGGCTTTGGGCACCTGGCTGCTATTTGTCCACGATTCGCCAGTTCCTCTCGGCCCCCCCCGCCCCCTCCCCCTCGGCCCCCTCCCCCCCCCTCCGGGCAGCTACGTCAGGAGGAGCAGAGGCAGCCGGAGTCCGGTCCAAAGTTAGCTGGCGGTTGGACTGAGGTCAGAAGGAAAAGAGGAAAGAAAAAGAAGATTTTCGAAAAAGGCAAGGAGGCAGAGGTTACCCAACCTGCAGCAGCACCTCAGAGACCTGACAGGCAGTCGCCCCAGGGTCCTGGGAGAGCTTCTTCTTCGACGGTAGCCCGCCCTCCACAGCCTCAGGTCCCCCTCTCTTCCGCTCCCCAGACCCCTTCCACTCAGTCCCAGCCCCTTCCCCAGTCGCACCCCCCTCTTCCCGACCCGCAGCTTCAGCCCCCGCCTCTTCCTCTTCAGTCTCCTCCTCTTCCTTCTCAGCCCCAGTCTCTCTCAGCTCTCCTGCAGTGTCAGCTGTACCGATGGTTCCTCAGCCGCGGGCAGCCCCCACTCCCCCTCCTCCACCCCCCCCGCTAGTCGCCTCCGTGGAGTCTGAGTTGCCTACCCCCCAGCCACCTCCCCCTTCCCCTCCACAGGCAGGACACCCTGAATCTACACCACCACTGGAGCAGTCTTCCCTGTCCGCTAGCCCCTCAGTTGCAGACTCTAGTGGGCCTCAGCTTCAGGAGAGAGCTTCCTCGCGACTTTTACAGATCTGGCCCCTGGGACTACTTGGATGTGGCCGACCTTGTGACCTTCCCTGCTTGTCTCGACATCAGTATCTTCCTGCTCCGCAAAGGGGCGGATGGGAAGATCGCAGCCTTGGCCCCAAGGGATGGCCCTAGCTTTGCTTTCACATTCCTCAGCGACGGCACCGAGACTTGGACAGACGACTCGGTCTGGGAGGCTCTCAAAGAGCAGACGCACGCTCAGGTTTGCTCCTGGATAGGCCCGTCCGGTGGACAGCTTCTCGAGACTCAGTGGTCCGAGGGTGACGTGCGCCGCCAAATGCTTCAGATTGATTGTGATCCTTAGGCCCCCTCTGTCGTGGCCCCTCCCCCAGGATGTCAGAGCTTGGACCCCTCAGAAACTCCGAGCCTTCTACGGGATGACTACTTCAGAGATCTCGAGTTGGCTCGAGAAAGCATTTGTTCATGGCACCAAAGGCCTCACGCCTTTGCTAAAGGTGTTGAAGAACGGGCAGGATGACCCCGCCTCCCCCTCCAAACCTTCTCATAAGTGTCAGCGCCTCCACTCCGAAATGTCAGCTTCTTCATCGACATCTACCGCGAGCAGACAGTTGTTCGCAGCCTACCAGTCCTCACCATGAGTCTACACCTTGTCTCCTAGAATGTGAACGGGTTTCATTCTTCTGGCACCCGTGGTCCTAGGAAGCTCATCTTGAGACAGGAACTTCAGCTAGCAGTGATTGGTCACTTGGATATACTTCTGCTCCAAGAGCACAAGCTTTCTGTGGCTCATTCCCGTAGCTGCGGGAAGATTCTCCCTGGACGCTCTCACACTTATTGGGAGCCCTCGATCGGCGCACAGGGGAGGAGTGGCGGGGTCTATACTTCCGTGTGCAAGTAGATAGCCCAGGGAGTTTTTGGTCATGGTACGTTGATCCCAGGCCGTGCCCTTTGGGTAGGCCTGGAGTTGGAGGGTTCCAGAATAGGAATCCTCAACATCTATGCTCCCACAGACCTCCGATGCAGAGCCACCTTCTGGAGGACACTCACAGGGATTCTCCCAGACATGGATTCCTGGATTGTTGGAGGTGACTTTAACAATCTGGAGACCTTGGAGGACCAGCAGGGCAGAGGACCAGAGTTTACAGGTATGTCTCAGGCAGAGCAGTCCGCTTGGGACTCCTTTATCTTCGCGACAGGAGGTAGGAACAGCTGGAGAGACCCGTCCTTCCGTCGTTGGCACGGGAGCTTGGACTTCTCGTGGGGCTTCCGCAGGGAAGGAGGCAGACTCCTGGAGAGACTGGATAGATTTTATGTCAGTGATTGGGCCATCAGCAGAGGCGGTCAGGCGGGTA